>NW_027976409.1:0-205 GCF_054177405.1 Leptonychotes weddellii
GATAATGGGGATGGATTTCTAGGAAATTAAGCTAAGTGGAAAACACCAGTCTTAAAAGATCATATACTTTGTGATTCTGTTTATAGAACATTCTTGAAATGACAGAATTATAGAGATGGACAAGAGACAACTGATGGAGGACAGGGAAGGCTAGAGGAAGGGAGGTGAGTCCTTGTGGAGGAACTGTTTTGTATCTTAATGGTGG
>NW_027976410.1:0-205 GCF_054177405.1 Leptonychotes weddellii
AAGCTATTAAAGTGCCCCAAACTTTTAAGACAACCTTATGTAACCAGTAACAGGAGAACTTTCTCAGCAGTGCGGCTGGGTGGTCTGGTGAGGAACTACCACAGGCCCCAGTCCTAAAAGGAGGCCTGCAGAAAGGGAAAGCTCCTCCCACTCTGGGCAGCATTGCTTCTCGGCTCCTCCTGCATACAGTGGGAGCCCTGACACC
>NW_027976411.1:0-205 GCF_054177405.1 Leptonychotes weddellii
TGAGACTGAGAAATCCCACTTGCTCTGAAGAAAAAGCAATTCTACTCCTTCTTTATGGTATCCCACAGTTCACCTTTGAGTCCCATTTTGTTCGAGATGTCCCAAGTGTCATGACCAGAGGGTTAATCTCAGAAGAATTTCACCTTCTTGTTAGTGCAGAGAGAAGCGTTATGTCCAGGGTAAGTGTGGTTTGTCACTGTAACAC
>NW_027976412.1:0-205 GCF_054177405.1 Leptonychotes weddellii
GGTCTACTGCCAGTCGAATGTTTCTACGCTTGTCGATTAAGGACCTTTTTTGCCAAGCTGCTTTCAGGATTTTCTCTTTGTCTCTGAAATTTGCAAGCTTCACTACTTTATGTCGAGGTGTGGACCTGTTTTTATTGTTGTTGAAGGGGGTTGGGGTTTCTGTGCCTCCTGGATTTGATGCCTGTTTCCTTCTCCAGATAAGGGA
>NW_027976413.1:0-205 GCF_054177405.1 Leptonychotes weddellii
ATCGCAATTGCTGATAGGGTACTTCTATTTTTAACTTTTTGAGAAACCTCCTTACTGTTTTCTAGAGTGGCTGCACCAGTTCGCATTCCCACCAACAGTGTAAGAGGGTTCCCCTTTCTCCACATCCTCGCCAACATCTGCTGTTTCCTGTGTTGTTCATTTTAGCCATTTTGACCAGTGTGAGGTGATATCTAGACTAGTATTT
>NW_027976414.1:0-205 GCF_054177405.1 Leptonychotes weddellii
TTGTTATTTTTTTTTTTTTGAGGTGATTTTTTCCATCTTGTCATTTTGTCCAGAGGAGAATAGATAAATGAGAGAACAAAATGCTAACATGATAACAACAACCCCAGAAAAATATACACTAAACAAATCAGAAGAGATCCAAAACTGGGGGAAAAGAAAGGGAAAGAAAGAAAAAAGAATATGATCAAATATGATCAGGCTGGTG
>NW_027976415.1:0-205 GCF_054177405.1 Leptonychotes weddellii
TTTTGTTTTTTTTTTTGCTAATCTTAGAAAAAATAATTTTTGCTACATTGTGTTGGCATTTATAGATAAAGATTAAGCAATCCTTTGGGTTTTTGGTTTATTCTTTAGCCGTACATGAAATAGTTTGCCTTTTAATGTGTCTCTATGGAATACCAGACATGGTGAAAAGAAACAGGTCAGAAGTGTGTGTATGAGACATCACGGG
>NW_027976416.1:0-205 GCF_054177405.1 Leptonychotes weddellii
AACCTCCTTAATAAAAAAGAAAGAAAGAAAAAAAAAGAGAAGAATTTCCCCAGGTATTCCTTTTTTCTTTTTTATGTTATGTTAATCACCATACATTACATCATTAGTTTTTGATGCAGTGTTCCATGATTCATTGTTTGCGTATAACACCCAGTGCTCCATGCAGAACGTGCCCTCTTTAATACCCATCACCAGGCTCACCCCT
>NW_027976417.1:0-205 GCF_054177405.1 Leptonychotes weddellii
CCCCCGCCATCTATCCTCCCGAATATCGCCTCGGATTCACTTCTCCGCACGTCCTACCTTCCAGAAAGTGGTCGCTTTTCTGATGAGAGAGTTGTTGCTATTCTTTTCTTCGATCTCCTGTTGAGTTTGTAGGTGTTCAGAATGGTTTGATCCCTATCCAGCTGAATTCCTGAGAGGAGACGAAATCCAGGTCTCCTACTCCTCC
>NW_027976418.1:0-1100 GCF_054177405.1 Leptonychotes weddellii
GGAGCCAAGGAGTGCGTAGTTACCTGTTACCATAGAGGAATAAAAGGGAATACTGTTAATGAAAAAAATTCAAAATCTTGAAGTAATGAAATCAAAGTGGTAAAGAATTCACATTTTGGTGAGGTCAGGGTTCTGCACGATTTATAGGAGATACATATGTTTATTTCAAAATGTGGGTGGAGGAATCAAATGTAATGGGGAGAAAACTTTTGCAAGGGCTCATTCTGTTTTCTTCTTCATGTTAATGTTAAATGGAGGGTGCTGTGGGTCACCCACATCATTTCCTCTTTGTTTGCAGTCATTGTGCCCTAATGGGAAAAATGCTCACAGAAGTCTTCATGACGCAGTGTCAGTTCCCCGCCCTTTCCCCCAAATCTTTTCATCAGAACATTTACTATAAGTTAGACTTATGTACTGAACAAAGAAACTCGCATTTTATGCCATTATTTAAAAAAATAAATTATAGGCTCTCAAACCTCTGCTATGGGTGGGTTCTCACTAACAATACGCGTTAAAATAAGTCCATATTCCAAGATCAAATTTACAAAATTTGGATCTGTTTTTAATTAAACCAAACTCTTTCTGAGTGAGAAATTAATAGTTAAAATGAATGATTAGAATAAGAATTGTCTCTTATAAGTCTGGTAATGCCAAATTCTTTGAACTGGCTACCACGAAGCTCCTACCCTGACTGCTGGGACTAACTGAATCCAAACTTAATCAAATCAATCATACCAAGAAAAGGAACACCACCAAAAGTTTCATTTGCAAGACCATAGGACACTAATAGAATTTATGGAAGGTTTGAATTAGTATCTCAGTAAGACCTGTCCTTTTTAATGACACTTCCTCAGGGAGAAAGACTGAGTGCTACTACAATGTGATCTAAGAACCAATTTTACTTTTAAAATAATTGGTATCACTGTATTATAGTGGAAAGTGCTTGGGAAAGAACAGAATGGTAAATACAGCAGTATTCCTCAAAGATTAAAGGCATAAGAAATACCTGGGAATCTTTTTCTTTTTTTTTTTTAAAGATTTTATTTATTTATTTGAGAGAGAGAGAATGAGAGAGACAGAGAGCACATGAGAGGGGGGAG
>NW_027976419.1:0-205 GCF_054177405.1 Leptonychotes weddellii
CCCAGCGCAGGTGGGCATCACCCAATTCACTGAGGGCCTCAAGAGAACAGAGGAAGGTTGGATTCACCTTCTCTCTGCCTAATTCCTTGAGCTGGAATAGTAAGCTTGTCCTGCCCTCCTTGGTGGTCCTGGTTCTCAGGCCTTCAGACTTGGACAGGAATCTACACCATCAGCTCTCCTGGTTCTCAAGCCTCCCAACCATACC
>NW_027976420.1:0-205 GCF_054177405.1 Leptonychotes weddellii
GCTCGGCGGGGAGCCTGTTTCTCCCTCTGACCTTCCCCCCTCTCATGCTGTTTCTCTCTCGCTCGCTCTCTAATAAATAAATACATAAAATCTTAAAAAAAAAAAAAAAATTACACACACACACACACACACACACACAAAAGTATGTACCCACATTACCATCTGGGGAACATAAGTTAACCAAGTTGTATGGCTACCTGTAAGG
>NW_027976421.1:0-205 GCF_054177405.1 Leptonychotes weddellii
TTTTTTATTCTTATGTTAATCCCCATATATTACATCATTAGTTCTAGATGAAGTGTTCCATGATTCATTGTTCGTGCACAACACCCAGTGCTCCATGCAGAACGTGCCCTCCTCAATACCCACCACCAGGCCAACCCATCCTCCCACCCCCCTCCCCTCTAGAACCCTCAGTTTGTTTTTCAGAGTCCATCTTCTCTCATGGTTC
>NW_027976422.1:0-205 GCF_054177405.1 Leptonychotes weddellii
TGGGACAGAGCCCCACATCAGGCTCCCTACTCAGGGGGAGTCTGCTTCTCCCTCTGCCCCTCCCCTGCTTGTGCTCTCTCTCTCTCTCAAATAAATAAATAAAATCTTTTTTAAAAACTCATACTAGGACACATCTATTAAGTTTCCATCATCATCATTTAGTTGAAGCCTAAAACATTTCTTGTATAGTACTAGCCAGGATGGG
>NW_027976423.1:0-205 GCF_054177405.1 Leptonychotes weddellii
CCTAAAACAGAGAGTCTAGGCTTGAAGAAATGATTTTATTTCCTGACCAAGTATCTGGATTCCTGCTGTAGATGATCAGCATGGACACAGTGATTGGAGTTACTCATTTTAGGCTACTACCTGTTGAGGAGGCGGTTCCGCCTGACCCTTCAGGCTGGTCTGCACTATAGCTGGATTGCACTATATCCAAGAAGTAAGGCTGACC
>NW_027976424.1:0-205 GCF_054177405.1 Leptonychotes weddellii
ACCCAGAGACAGAGCATCATTCATGGATACCCAGAGAAGTCCAGGAGGTAATTCTGGGGGGAAGGCAATTACAAAGATTTATGGAGCCTCTATTTTGTGTAAAGTGCTCCTCTCAACAATGGAAATAAGACTCTGTCTTTATCTAGCTCCCAAGGAAGGAGGGAAAGAGGTGTGTGTGTGTGTGTGTGTGTGTGTGTGTGTGTGT
>NW_027976425.1:0-205 GCF_054177405.1 Leptonychotes weddellii
AACATTAACATTAAAGAGGTTGTCTCAAAAAATATGGAGAGAAAAAAAAATGTGTACAGAGAATGGAGGTGAATATGCAGATAATTTCCAACCAGCATGCCTAGGGACACTGGGCTTACTAAGAATGTATTTCAAAATAACCGGTCAATTTGGTTGAACAAATGGCTTTGAAATATTACGCTAGTTGTTTGAAAACATGAAAACA
>NW_027976426.1:0-205 GCF_054177405.1 Leptonychotes weddellii
ATCTGTAAAAAAACAAAAACAAAAACAAAACTCTGGTGTGCACAGAGACAAATATATGATTCTACTTACATGAGGTACCTAGAGTAGTCAAAGTCACAGAGACAGAAAGTAGAATGGTGGATGCCATGGGCTGGGGGCAGGAGGGAATGGTGAGTTATTGTTTTAACGGGTACAGAATTTCAGTTTGGAATGATGAAAACGTTCT
>NW_027976427.1:0-205 GCF_054177405.1 Leptonychotes weddellii
GGTGACCTGAATCCAATTGTCCGGAGTGCTCGTCGACATCTCGTGGGACCTCGGGCCCAGGAAGCGAGACCCACGGCCAGGTCTCATGGGGCCGCGGTCCAAACCTCGGGACACCGGATCCAAATCCCGTGAGAACTCAGGCCCGGTCTGCCACGCCCAGGCAAACGTCTCGGGCCATCTGTCCGAATGTCAGGGCAACGGTGCC
>NW_027976428.1:0-205 GCF_054177405.1 Leptonychotes weddellii
AGACATAGGGCTTCCAGAAGCCCTCTGTAAATCCACTCCTCTGTAATAGCAGTGGAAAAAAAAATGGCAAAATGCAAAAGTCAACTTTTACAGAACTCTGGAAATTAACCAAAGTATGCAGCAATCTGAGACTTATTTATTTAAGAAAATATCTCTGACCCTTAGTAAGAACAGCAGGAATTGTGGTGTTTTAACTTGACCTACT
>NW_027976429.1:0-12297 GCF_054177405.1 Leptonychotes weddellii
CAGAAGCGGCCGACGGAGGCCCCTCCCCCGCCGTCTATCCTCCCGAATATCGCCTCGGATTCACTTCTCCGCACGTCCTACCTTCCAGAAAGTGGTCGCTTTTCTGATGAGAGAGTTGTTGCTCTTCTTTTCTTCGATCTCCTGTTGGGTTTGTAGGTGTTCAGAATGGTTTGATCCCTATCCAGCTGAATTCCTGAGAAGAGACGAAATCCAGGTCTCCTACTCCTCCGCCATCTTGCTCCGCCCCCCTATTTTATGACACATATAAGTTAGGTCATACCTTCTGAAAAAGCTTTTCACTTGGAAAAATAGTCTGAAATGATTTCAGAATATAATAGAATTATGTTATTAATATTAATAAATTAGAAATAATATTAGGTCTGACAGATATTGAAAGGTAAAAGGAGGAAGTAGGTAGAAAAAGATATAGAGGTTTAATTATATTAAAAGAACCACAGAAAGATAAACTAAGTTGGATACATGAAATCCTCATCTATCATAATGGGAATTCAATAGCTAAATTTCAAGCAGCTAAATGAAGAAATAGAAACAGAAATAACATTATTTAATAATTTTAAGGCAAGAACTTCTAGAATTTTACCAAAAATGGGCAGATTGCCTGTGGGGAAGAAAGAATATATTTGGGGCAATTGTGGGATTACATCTGAGCCTGTGGGCTATAGTTTGCCAATCCTTCCGTCAACACATTAACTTGCTCTTTTCAATTTTTACTTTCAGTTTCACTTCTGAAGTCAGGGGTAGGAATGTGTTTTACTGAACCTAATCTGCAAACTTCTGCTATGTCTGCCATTATTATATACACATATTACTTCAAGTATCCTTACCATTCATGGCTGATTTTCTTCTCCATAATTTAGCTTTGTATCACATAAACTGACAGTTACATAACATTTTTTATTGGAGGGGGTTCTATTGACATATTTTTATTTATCAGATAAAATCTCAGTAAAAAGACTAAATCATTGTTTTCAGTGGACGAGAGTAAAATGGAAGTGGCAAAATTTTATCAGTCTAGAGACTGAGGTATTTAGTGAATATCATGTAGGTTAGCGCATGGCCAGGTTGTATTTATAGGACTAAGTAGGCACAGAAGCTGAAACAAAGCCAGGAAGGGGCTGTTCATTTGATTGGTTGTTGCAGTCATGATTCATTTGAGATGACAGAACTGGGGCATATGAATGACCCAATAGATTCTATAACTAGATTCTTGAAATACCATCAAAGCAAAGTAGGGAAGGTCATCTATGATGTGTCAATCAATGGCCTGAGAACGGACGAGCAGTCTCTTTATGGTACTTTCTACAGAACAATCAGCTCTTGCTTTCTATACAAGTTCTCTATACTAAGATTCAAATTCCTGAGACAGAGAATCTTATTAGTATAGCCACTGCCCACTCTTTGGGCAAGGAAGAACAGACATCAATCCTTCACTACTCTTGGACTGTATGCAGTACAGCTGGGCAGTTCTTTAAAGAAAAATCAAGGTGTTGCTATCAGACAGATTAGGAATAAATTGATGGTGGGCAGACAAAAATAAATGATGTCTACTACAGTTTGGAATACTCACTATCAAATTTTTGGAAAGGTAAAAACATTGCTCATTTTAATAATCTGTGTCTCCCTAGCTAAAAGAGAGCAATTCATAGCTTTGATATCATGTAAAGATCCTTTTCTCCAAATAATGTTGATTTTCCTCCCTCCCTCCTTCCCTCGCCCTTCCTTCCTTCCTTCTTTCCTTTCTTCCTTCCTTCCTTCTTCCCTTATCTTCTTTTTCTTTTTCTTTCTTTCTTTCTTTCTTTCTTTCTTTCTTTCTTTCTTTCTTTCTTTCTTTTCTTTCTTTCTTTCTTTTTCTTTCATTTTCTTTCTTCTTTCTTTCCCTTTTTCTTTCTTTCTTTCTTTCTTTCTTTCTTTTTCTTTCTTCTTTCTTTCCCTTTTTCTTTCTTTCTTTCTTTCTTTCTTTTCTTTCTTTCTTTCTTTCTTTCTTTTTCTTTCTTCTTTCTTTCCCTTTTTCTTTCTTTTCTTTCTTTCTTTCTTTCTTTCTTTCTTTCTTTCTTTTCTTTCTTTCTTTCTTTCTTCTTTCTTTTTCTTTCTTCCTCCCTTTCATCATTCTCTCTCTTTCTGAAACTTTCTCTCAAGTATTCTTTTTTAGTTTCTCTGATCTGATTGGAAACGTTTCTCAATGCTATGGAATTTGGGGCTTTTAGATCAAGCAAGTACAGACTCTACAGTGTCCTATAATCCAATCTCCTCTTTTATATCTTTGTATTAACTTAAAGTAGAAAAACAGCTGACCTAACAGAGTTAAAGACATATGCACATTAAATTGAACATGCAAATTTGAATTTTAGATAAAAATTGTAGACTTGTCACAATGGATGTTACTGAATTTTTTGTAGTTTACTGTGGAAGTAACAATATGCTGATAGCATAGCATTCAAATAAATAATGATTTGTGTATGTCAGTGAAATGCGGGTTGTTGCACATAGTTACCCCATTGGGAATGGTTCAGTCCCAGAGCTATGGCCACGTAGTTTCAGGAAATGAATAAAATCTTAAAAATAAATAAATAAATTGACTTTAGAACTATACTTATGTGTCAGATGATAATGCTTGAGGTTTGCACACTCATTTGTATATCCAGTATTTCTCCAAGTGTTTCCTTTAGAGTAACAGCTCCACAAGAGTCTCGACCAAAACAAGAGTTTTGTGGACTACCAGTTTGGGTAATGCATTTTTTTTTCCCCCAAATCAGCCTAAACTTTATTTATCCTATCATTTTTGCAGACTTATTTATCATAACATGTCTCTTCCCGACACATACAGCTGTACTAGCATACTAACTAGCTACTTCTTACTAACAAACACATACTGCTACACTAGTATTTTTAGAGACCAAAAATGTAAATAATATATATATATATTATATATATATAATATATGTAGTTGAGTTATGTTAATAATTGATCAAATTTTCTGTTTTATTTACCGAAAAGCTTGAAAATGTAGAAATAAAATCTTAGACCCTTGGTTTACAGGCAAAAGGAAAAAAAATAGTAAAAAATAAAAACGTGAAGCAAAGACATGAAATGGTTTTGCAATCATGCATTTTCCAACTTAAAAGGACGGGAGCTAGTGAGAAAATGTTGTTCAGGGCACCTGGGTGTCTCAGTCAGTTAAGCATTTGCCTTCAACTCAGGTCATGATCTCAGGGTCCTGGGATCGAGCCCCATGTCAGGCTCCCTGCTTTGCGGGGAGCCTGCTTCTCCCTTTCCCTCTGCCTGCCGCTCCCCCTGCTCGTGCTCTCTCTCTCTCTGTCAAATAAATAAATAAATAAAATCTTTAAAAAAAAAAAAGAAAATGTTGTTCAAGGTTATATGTAAAAAGATGTGACATAGAAAATTTGGAGTGAGACTTTAGCATTTCTGGAGTTCTGATCCTGGCATTCCAGTTTAGGCTTAGAAGGTCAGAACAAAATAGTGGAGAAAGGAAAGAAACAGTAGCCTTCTCCACTACCTTTGTCCACTTGACAGTAGTCCTTATCACAGGATCATAAGCCCACAACCAGATCACCTAACTATAAATATAATTTGGTTGTCTGGGGGCCCACAAGCATATGGAAAAATTCCAAGTGTTGAAATAAAGAGTGTGTATACATGTTTAGGAGTGGTGGAGCTTTTGAATGAGGGTACAGGAGAAGCTATTGACCACCAGAAATGCTCAAATAGATCCTTTGAGAAGACAGTGAGGATACAAACATAAAAAGAAGTGGCTGAGTCAGAGTGCTAATTAATCAGCTCACGGATCAGAAGGAGCAGAACATTCCAATTGGCTGTTGCTTTCTATGGAAAAGAACTTTGGAGGGCGAAAGGAAGCAAACGTCTACATGAAAAGGAGGAAAGATAAAAGAAAGGCAGTGTGAAGAAAAGGAACAGTGGAATGAGGACTGCAGTAGAGATTGAGCTTCCAAAGGTGAACAACAGCTGTTCTGACATCACAAAAGAGAAGAGCAAAGAATTTATTAATTGAACATCTACTGATACTGGTGTTAAACGGGATCATTTACTTCATGAGCATTTACTACTATCAACAACTTTGTTGAGTGTTTATTTTAAATTTACATATGAATTGAGGCTCTTAAGGGTTGATTAATTTGCCCAAATGTCATATATAGCAAGTGAATTTGCAACTGAGGCCTTGTGATCTAAGTGTCCACATTCAGGCTACTGCACACACACCCTTACCTCACGTCCAAAGAAGAGGAACCAGAACTTCTGGCCTCAGCATAAAATCGTTCTGCCTGATTGTGCTAGCATAAAGCAGTCCATTGGAGTTCAAGTGGGATTTGCCCAAATGGGTGTCTGTACTCAATGGCTCTGAAGCAGACACCCACAAGACATTTTGAAAGGACATCAATCAATATAGTCCATGGGTTTAAGGTACAAAGTGAAGAAAAACTATTTTACCTGTCCTCACAATGAAGATAACCTTCAATATAAATTCAGTTGACTCTATTTGTAAATTCAGGCAAATGTGTTATCAGTTTTAAAGTGCTTTTAATAAATAGAATTACAGAAAAAAAAGAAAGAAAAGAAATGTAAACCATTTAAATAACCAAATGCAGGTATTTATTCAAAATAGCACATTCTCTTTTGATGTCCAGTAAGATGATTTATTTTTTTAGTATTTTTTTTGTCTGTAAATATTATATCTTGTAGTTCATGGACAATTTATAATAGGATTGTCCGCAGGAGGACACTTAAATTTATTTTCCCAATAATGCTATTTGTGTACAGGGTTTTGGAGCTTCCCGCATCTATCCAGAGTTTTTCTATCAATAAATACCTCTTACAGGATAGGAAAATTTACAAGGAACAAAGCTCATCTGCCACTGTTTTCCTTAAGGAAAACATATAGATGCACAAGGACCAGGTTTTTTGGAGCGCAGTAGTCTGTTGACCTGTGACATGGACAGGTAGATAGATAGATGGATGGAAAGAAGGAAAGGAAGGAGTGGAGGTAGGAAGGAAGGAAGGAAAGAAGAGAAGAGAAGAGAGGATAAAAGAGGGAGAAGAGAGAGAGGGAGAGAGAGAAGGAAGGAAGGAAGGGGGGAAGGAAGGAAGAAAGAGAGAGAAAAAAAGAAAAGGAAAGAAAAAAGAGAGAAGAGAGAGGGAGGGAGGGAAAGAAGGAAGGAAGAAAAAAAGGAAAGGGAAGGATAGAGAGAAGAAAGGAAGGAGAGAGGGAGCAAAGAAGGAAGGAAGAAAAAAAGTAATGCTATGCTCTAGAAGAAGAAAACATTTTTTAAATAACTAGACTTTGCGTGGATTAGTGAGGGTATGCTTAAGGGACACTGTGTTTTATGTAGCATACAAAGTAGTGACCAGCAGCCTGATGAGATGAGTTCTATTCCTTGCCACAGACTTCACAGCCTTAAACAAGTCTCTTAACCTTATGCACTTCCTTTTCGAACTTGAAAATCTTAATGTAGAGGAAAGCATGTTGACATGGTCTAAGCATGAGAGAATGTAGACATTTGAGAAGACCTGAAATGGTTAAAGGCATGGCCAGACTTGGGAAAGGCTTGTTGGGGCCACATGTTTTCCCAGTGTGTGACCTGCAGGCACACACCTGGGCTCGGTCAGGTTACACCTCACTCCTTCCCACCCCCAGGTCAGGCCCTGGTTGATGATAGATCCAGGCCCCTCCTTAATTAAGTATACCAATCACCTAAAGCAACAAGAGGGTATTAGGGAATATTGGATGTCACTCAGTCTCTCTTTAGACTTCCTTTCCCTTTAATTATTTCAAAAGAAAAACACTAACTTAAAAAAAAAAAAAAGTCAGAAATAACATAAGCAAAACCCCTTAAAGGAATAGATATCTGTAAAGATTAAGAAATGACTGCCTGGAGTTTTAACTGCCCTGTATTTGCTGCTAAATTTAATGTTAGGTTGAATTTAGGCAGCTCTGTATTATCTTCTTTGCCCCTACTGATAGCTCATTCAGAGAACATCAATGATCAGTCACCATGTGTTTCCTAAAACAAAAGTTTGAAAATTCTCATTTGATTTTTTCTTACAATCATTTTATTGTTGTTGTTGTCCCTTAAATCTAAGGAGCTAGAACATACTTAAAAACATTACTGCTGCTTTCCTACTCAAGGAGTGCTTTTCTTCAGAAAGGTCCTGCAATCACCAATGGTTTGGGGAATTAATCACATCAAAGAGAAAGAAGGGAGCCTTTCATTTGTCCAATGGGATATGCAGGCAGGTGGGACAAACTCTCTCTCCAGCTACAAGTTTGATAAGACAATTACAAATTTACAATCTATCGTACGCAAAGTATGTCCTGAGGATTTCAGTAGAACAGAGGCTTTGCCTTCTCCCATTTTGGAAAATACAACTCAGGAGATAAACTAATGTAACTTTTTTTTTAAGGTGGTCACTATGAGTCTACACAAATCTCCTTTGTCCTCTCTTGTTTCATTTCATAGATGAATATTCCATCACAGCGTTACTGAATGGTGTGTACAATATCAGGTCTAGAGTATCACTTAACACATTTCCTTATCCAAATTTCTTATCAGCCCCTTGATATCTCTACTGTGAATAATATCCCCATGAAAAAACAAATGCTCAGGGAAGTTAGGACTTGCTCAAGCCCACAGGGTGAAACCCACTCTAATCTCAAAAAGTCTGTTTTCTTGCTAGTATAGAATCCACAAAAGTGAAGTCTGACTTCAGTAACTTCTAGAGCAATCCAGTTAGTGCTTTGCCCTTTCCAGTGACTTTCTATTTCCCTAGTCACTGCCAGCTCAGCCCTATTGGCTAATGTATTTACCTCTGAATTTTTACCACAATGCATCATTTGTGACAGTTTTATTTCCCATTCTCTATTCTTCCTCTCTTTTCAATATGATAATTATCCAATCTCTATAACTGCACAGATATCACTACATGATAATAGCATATTTACCCAAGTCATGTTTTATATTTTTGCAGTTCAGCAGAGTTCTCCTAAATAAAAATATTAACCTAATGAATTTACTGTTTATGAGGATTTCAAAACACATTGGTTTGATAACCTAGAAAAAGTAAACCTATTCCTTGAAAAACACATTCTGCCAAAATTCACTCAAGAAGAAATAGATTATCTGAATAGACCTAAACTTATTTTAAAAATTGAATCAATAATTAATAACCTTCCCAAACAGAAAACACAATGTCGAGATGGGCTCACTGGTGAATTCTACCAAATATTTAAGGAAGATATTACACCAATTCTTTACAATCTTTTCAGAGGACAGAAGAGGTAATACTTCTTAACTCATCTGTGAGGGCAGTATTGTCCTAATACCAAAGCCAGAAAAAGACATACAAGAAAAAAAAAACTAATGACCAATATTTCTTATGATCATAGATGCAAAAATCCTAAACAAAACATTAGCAAATTCAAATTTAAAAAGGTATAAAAGGAATTAACCAAGTAAGGTTTATCCCAGATATAAAAAACTAGTTCAAAATAGAAAATCAATTTTGTAATCCATTCACATTAACCGATTAAAAATAAAATCACATGATTATATCAACAGATGTAGAAGGAGCATTTGACAAAATGCAGCACTCATTCATGACAAAAAGTTTAAGTAAAATAAAAATAGAAAGGAAAGGAACATTCTCAACTTGATAAAGATTACAAAAGAAATCTACAGCTAACATCTTACTTAATGGTCAGAAACTCAAAGCTTTTCTGCTAAGATTATATATAAGACAAAGATATATACTTTCACCACTCCTTTCTGACATCATAGTAGAAATCTTTGCTAATGCAGTAAGGCAAGAAAAGGAAATAATAATATACAGATTGGGAAGGGAGACATAAAACTAGCTTTGTTCACAGATGACATTATTGCCTATCTAGAAAATCCAAAAGAATCAACAACAACAACAAAAACCCTCATGGAACTAATAAACAATTATAGTGACTTTGCATGATATAAAAGACAACTGCTTTCCTATATACAAATAATGAACTACTGGTTAGTTCTTTAGAACTTAAAAAGACAATATCAATGACATTAGTACCCCCCAAAATGAAATTCTTAGGTATAAATCATAAAAATATATACAAGATGTATATGAAGAAAACTATAAAACTTTGGTGAATGAAATAAAAAAAAAACTAAATAAATGATGACATATTCCATATTTACAGATAAGAAGACTAGATTTAGAATTTAGAATAGACTAGACTAGAATTTAGAATACTTCAAATGTGGTATTGTCAAGATTCTAATTCCTCCCAAATGGATCTATAGATTTATTGTAATTCTAATTAAAATCCCGGCAAGGTATTAGTGGATATTAACAAACTGATTTTAAACTTTATATGGAGGGATAAAGACTCAAAATAGCCAAAACAATATTGAAGGAGAAGAACAAAGTTGGAGAACTAATATTACCTGACACACTGTAAGGCTTGCTAGAAAGACTTAACTATAAAGCTATAGTAATGAAGAGAGTACTCAAGACATAGTCAGTAACCTCTTCAACATCAGCCTTAGCAACATTTTTTTGGATATGTTTCCTCAGGTGAGGGAAACAAGCAAAAATACACTATTGGGGTTACACCAAACTAAAAAGGTTTTGCATGACAAAGAAAACCACCAATGAAACAAAACAAAACAAAAAGAAACCTATTAAATGGGAGAAGATATTGCAAATGTTAGATCTGATAAGGGGTTAATATCCAAAATATATTAAGAAAACTCATACAACTCAACACACACACACAAAAAATATCTGATTAACAAATGGTCAGATGACCTGAAGAGGCATTTTTCCAAGAAGATGGAATGGCCAACAGACACATGAAAATATGCTCAACATCACTAGTCATCAAGGAAATGATCAGATACCACCTTACACCTGTCAGAATGACTAGTATCAAAAAGGCAAGGAATAACAGGTGGTGGTGAGGATGTGGAGAAAAGGGAACCCTCATGCTCTGTTGGTGAGGATGTAAATGGTGCAACCACTGTGGAACACAGTATGGGGGTTTCTTGAAAAATTAAAAATGGAAATACCATATGATTCAGTAATTCCACTACTGGGTATTTACCCAAAGAAAACAAAAACACTAAAGTGAAAAGATATATCCAAACCTATGTTTATTGCAGTATTATTTATAATAGCCAAAATATGGAAGCAACCTAAGGGTCCATTAATAGATGAATGCATAAAGAAGAAGTGTTATATATGTATACAATGGAGTATTAGTCATAAAAAAGGAATGAAATCTTGCCATTTGTGACAACATGAATGGACCTATAGGGTATCATGCTAAGTGAAATAAGTCAGAGAAAGACAAATACCATATGATTTCACTTATATGTGAAATCTAAATAAATACATACAGAGAACAAACTGGTAGTTGCTGGATGCATGGTAGGTGGGAGATGGGTAAAATGGGTGAAGATATTCAGAGGTACAAACTTCCGGTAGAAAATAAGTCATGGGGATGAAAAGTATACTGAATATAGTCAGTAATATTGTAATAGTGTTGTATGTAGCTAGTAACTACACCTATTGTGGTAAGCACTGTGTAATGTATAGAATTGTTAAATCACTATATTGTCCACCTGAAACCAATACAACACTGTATGTCAACTATATTTCAATACCAATTTTTTTTAAATTGGTGATTTCTAGTCATAGAAAAAAAAATAGTTTACAAGGTTGCTAAGTTGTATATCCTCCACAGAAAGAATAAATTTGAAAAAAATGAGTACAAGAATTGAGTACATGAAGTTCAGAAAATCAGAGCCTAATATCATTTTGAAGATCTTGGTTTTCCCTAGGGTAAGTATTTTCACAGATAGGAAATGCCAATGAGCCAACCACTCTACAAGAGAGATGTAGAGTTTTTTGCCTCAACTATTAATATTACAGCTTCAAATTAAGTTCACAACATTTAAAGTGAACTTGATTTTACATCTTTCTTAGTCCTTATAATGAAAGTTACAGTTTCAGTGAACAGGTTCTATTAAACCCTAAACTTCACTGGCGTAATTAAGACTCATTTGAAGTAGAATTAACTTTGACATGTGGCAGGAGAGGCCATAGTTAATTCCTATTTCTTATTACTTCCTAACCTCAGATGTGTCAAGATGTGTACCTGGGATGGAGCAAGGGGGCCAAGTGTTCTCCACCCACTTTGTAAACACATCTTTTCCCAGATTCAAATTTCCCCTCAAGAGTGAGCCCCTGAGCCCCTGGCCCACTCTATACATTCTCTTGATAATTTAAGAATTATCCAACTTCAGGACTGGATGGATCCTCAGAAGCCATGGAGCCCAACTTCCCTTCAAGTATAGAAGCTCTCTCTGTGTCTACAGAAAACCTCTCTAGAAGGGGAATAGGAATATTAACATAAATTTATTTCTCTAATCAAGGAGTAGAATTCCTTTTAGACAGGTACATTTAGTCCTGCCTCATGTCTTGGAAGATATTGGGAATTATCTAAACTTAAGGTAAAAAATCAACTTCACTTCTAAGAATAGCAGTAAGATAACTGGGAGATGACTTTCCAAAGAAAGAGGGAAGGAAATAGGCTAAGGGCAAGCTGAATGAAGTTTCTGGTAATCAATTTTTTAAAAATCAACAAATGATTTGTTCTTTTATCTAAAGCACAAACAATAGATGTGAACTTCTAGTTAATAGAACTTTTCAAGTTATTGGAGTCTTGTTTTAGCTTTTGAAAAAAATATTCATAAACAGTTTTTCTTTCTAATTATAGTAGTATTATATGTCTACTGTAGATAATTTGGAAAACATAGAAAACAGTGAAAAAGAAATAAAATGTATCCATTATCTTTTTATCCACTCAGAATTACATGTCAGTAATATTTTGAATTTTTCTTTCATCTTCCTCACATGTGTTTATGCATACGTATTGATTTTATAGAATTAGGGGCATAAGGACATAGGAGCATATTGTGTTACATACATTACCTGCTTTTTTCACTGAAAGTAATTTCATACATAATTCTTAATATCATTTCATATCATCAAGGAGGGATATTACTGGCTAGATATTACACAACAATAAAAATGCAGGTCACCTGATTTCTGTTACATAGAGAGTAGCAACATTTTACTTCAACTGGGAAATGTTGAATTCACTAAACATTGTTAATGAAAGCTTTTGGCAGGGTTGGGGGTAGAGTTAATATCCTCCCCTGCATTATATACCAAAATAAATCACTGGCAATTTAGGTTAAATGTAAAAAGTGAAACGCAAAAATTTTCTAAACATGCAGCAAAGCATAGAACAAAAGACTGTTAAGTTACAACTTAAGGAATTTCTATTTAACAAAATATAAAATCTTAAATTAGGAAAAATATTTGCAACATTTACAATAGCCAATGTATATAAATATTTAATACATAAATATAAGTAACACATAAAAATAATTAAAAATTAGAGAAGGATGAATACTCTAAAGAAAAATTCAAAAATCACATTGAGGCAAATTTGAGAAAGGAAAATACAAAATATCCAACTTTATTAGCAATCAAAGATGTACCTCTCACATGCCATTTTCTATTCTTTATTGATTTTCTTTTCATCAAATCAAAAAATCAACTGATACCATATATATTAATAATGTTGTTTATATTGTATACTTTTCTCCCAATGCATTATAAGTGGTCATGTTATGTTCTTGCTAATGGTTGTATATGCCCAGTAATAGGCTCATGTCAGATATATGTAGCAGTCGACTCCTGCTGCATAACAAATCTCAAACTTTCAGTGGTATGCAGCAATAAACATTTATTTTTTGTTCATGGCTTTCTGAGTCAGCTAGGATGGTTTGACTTCATGTTAAATGTTTGCTGGGGTAGGCTTACCCCACATGTGGCCCATCCTCTTCTTGGGACCAACAGGTCAGGTGGGCCATCTGCCTCTTCTGAGGATGGTGTAACTACAAGGAAGCATAACCAGCCCCAAAATGTCATTTCAAATCTTTCTTGCATCATATCTTCTAACTTCACATAGACCAAAGGAAGTCACACTGCAAAGTCCAAAGCCAAAGGAAGGGAAGTATATTCTACCTTTTGTGAAAGTGCATTGCAAAGGTATATAGCAGACGAGGGGTATAGGTCGGATCAAGAATTGGGGCCACATCTTCTTTATGGAATATTATGCAGCCATCAAAAAACACAAAATCTTGCCATTTGCGATGACATGGATGGAACTGGAGGGTGTTAAGCTGA
>NW_027976430.1:0-1100 GCF_054177405.1 Leptonychotes weddellii
GAGGAAAAATAAAACATTTTAAAAAGATTTTGATATGCAATGTTGTAAAAGCATTATAAAAGTAATAATCATGAAAAAAATCAGAATTCAATTAGACTATGGTATTTTCAGTATTATGACTTGTGAATGGTGGTCAGCCCCTGAATCGCTTCCAAACACAGGGTCTCAGAAAGTCTTCATGTGGCCCTCCCTTGGGGAGTTTGGGGCAGCAAGACTGACAGGCTAAGCTGTCCAAGACAGGGAGAGCTGAGTACTGGGCCCATGCTTCTGGCATTTCAGGTGTCTGCTGACCTGAGACCTCAGAGAAGCTGTGGAGCTGCCTCCCCCAGCCTCGGTTCCCTGCATCTCAGCTGCCCTAGGCCCACCCACAGGTCAGGAGTGGTCTCCCCACTCCCAGATACAGTTCTCTGAGCCACTGTGTGTGTGTGCACACGTCTGTGTGTGTGCACGTGAGTGTGTGACACATCCAAGGCCACAGAGCCAGTTCCAGACAGAGCCAAGACTTGAACCTTATGTGGTAGGAAATGAAGGGCCCATGCAGCCTATATCATTTATACCAGTGCAAAAACAGGAGCCTTTACTGAGAGCTGTCCCTGGCAGTGACCCAGAGGTAGAACCAGGCCAACAGTTTGCTCTGAGACTTGAGGTTAGATGAGAAGGTCAATGTGTTATTGCCACACCCTTTTGCAGACATTATCCAGCCTTCAGTCTTTATTAGGAAAGTGTATCTGAGGCATCTGCATACTATGTACTCATTCGTCACCCAGTCCACTGACCCTTGCTGAATACCAGCTCTGGGCCAGGCCCCTCGAGAAGATGTATAAACAAAGAATTCACAACCCAGTTTGTGACTGGGTCATGGCTTGTAAGTACCCTGGGAGCACGGAGACAGAGTGACTCATTAATTTTGCATGAGGAGGTTGGAGAAAGTCTCACCAGGGAGCTGACATTTTGAGCTGGGTCATGAGGGACGAGAAGTGGGGGAAGCGAGAGGAAGAAGTTGTGTTTGTTGAGCATGGTATTAATTAGGGTAATGCTAGGTGCCATAACAGGCAAACTCCAAAATGGACAATGGGTCAAGTGTGTTAGAAATGTATTAT
>NW_027976431.1:0-205 GCF_054177405.1 Leptonychotes weddellii
CCCCAAGACCAGTCTTGTAATTATTATTAATTGGTGACAATTCTTAGTAGTAATTTAAAATGTTATGAATAGCTACCTGTGGCAGGTGATACACCATCACATCTTTTTTTTTTTTTTTTTTTTTTTTTTTATTTGAGAGAGAGAGAATGAGAGACAGAGAGCATGAGAGGGAGGAGGGTCAGAGGGAGAAGCAGACTCCCTGCCA
>NW_027976432.1:0-205 GCF_054177405.1 Leptonychotes weddellii
CTGGAGGGTGTAATCTTTTTTTACGAGTTAATTTAGCCCTGTGTTGCAACTTCTCTGGAGAACAGGTGGGAACAGAGCCAAGAACTCACTTCTCTGGAGAACAGGTGGGAATAGAGCCAAGAATTCACACTGAACAGGAGCAGCGCCTGCGGTCACATCTTAAAACAGGGATGGCTGTAACCACTTGCTAACTGGCAGGACAAGA
>NW_027976433.1:0-205 GCF_054177405.1 Leptonychotes weddellii
CTCTTCGATAAATGGTGTTGGGAAAATGGGACAGCCACATGCAGAAGAATGAAACTGGACCATTTCCTTACATCATACACAAAAATATACTCAAAATGGATGAAAGACCTAAATATGAGACAGGAATCCATCAAACTCCTTGATGAGAACACAGGCAGCAACCTCTGTGACCTCAGCCACAGCAACTTCTTGCTAGAAACATCAC
>NW_027976434.1:0-205 GCF_054177405.1 Leptonychotes weddellii
CCTCCCCGAGCCCTGGTTCCATCAGAGACCCGGGGAGACGCAGGGAGACATGGGGAGACGCTGGCTCTGCAACCCCGTCCGGTCCCGGCCTTAGCATCTCAGAGAGGCCGCCTCTGTGGGGTTGAAGGGAAGTGCAGCCCTCAGGCATTTTCTGAGTGGTGGAGGAGGGTTAGAAACCAGAACCCAGACTGGTCCTCGTTGGCCC
>NW_027976435.1:0-205 GCF_054177405.1 Leptonychotes weddellii
TGCATTGAATGTGTAGATTGCTCTAGGTAGCATTGACATCTTCACAATATTTGTTCTTCCAATCCATGAGCATGGAACGTTTTTCCATTTCTTTGTGTCTTCCTCAATTTCTTTCATGAGTATTTTATAGTTTTCTGAGTACAGATCCTTTGCCTCTTTGGTTAGATTTATTCCTAGGTATCTTATGGTTTTGGGTGCAATTGTA
>NW_027976436.1:0-205 GCF_054177405.1 Leptonychotes weddellii
GGCACCGGGATCGAACTTGGCTCCTGAACACCTTTCTCAGACCCGACTCTGGCCGGAGCAGAGCTGGCCTGGGCCTGGGGCAGGGCTGTGCTGTCCTCCCTTCAAGTGTCCAGGAAACACCTGCTCCCCATGGCCCAGAAGGCGGGGCTGGGAGACCTGGGTGCAGGCGGCTGTCGCTGCAGCTTCTTCCACCAGGGGGCGCTGT
>NW_027976437.1:0-205 GCF_054177405.1 Leptonychotes weddellii
AGGACTACGGGCAAAGCTGCTGCACCATGGTGAAGGAGAGCAGCCACGGCTACTGTGGCCTTGTGGAGTTCCAATAGCAGAAGGGATTGAACCTAACAAGGGAATCACAAACTGGCATTAAAAAGTTCCTGATGGGGGGCGCCGGGGTGGCTCAGTCGTTGCGCGTCTGCCTTCGGCTCAGGTCATGATCCCAGGGGCCCGGGAT
>NW_027976438.1:0-205 GCF_054177405.1 Leptonychotes weddellii
TGCCAAACTAATTAACTCAGTTATTCCTTAAACAAACGAAGAGACAAAATAAACAGAATAAACCCCGTGAGGCTGGCACTGGTCATATCTCTATTTTATTTAAAAAAAAAATACAGGAAGAAATTAAGGCATAAAGAGTCATTCATCTAATGTATTATGAAGCTACAATTCAAGCAGACATCTTAGCTCCAGAGATAATTCTCTT
>NW_027976439.1:0-205 GCF_054177405.1 Leptonychotes weddellii
TTTTTTTTTTTTTCAGCAAGTGCTTCAGGCTGTGTTTAAACGTCCGGCAGAAAACCATGATGTTTTTTCATTATAAATCCAATCTCCTTCATGGAATCGAGTACCAAGAAGTTCTCTGCGGCCACGGAAAGGACAGGACACCCACCTGGGCTTCCTGGGGTTATGTCATGCTTAGGGAATGTTTCAGGCAGAAGGAGTTATTCTT
>NW_027976440.1:0-205 GCF_054177405.1 Leptonychotes weddellii
CCTCCCGTCTGGCCCCTTGTCCCCACAGGAGGGAGCTCAGAGAAACCCCTGAGCTCCCCTCAGACAAAGGAGAAGAAGGATGAGAAAAATGATTTCTCAGGACCTATGCCCCAAATATACTTCCCTCTGCTGCAAAGAATTCATCTTTACTAGAACCCTGTTTTTGTTTTCTAAGAACCACATGGAGGTCATCCTTAGATTTTTA
>NW_027976441.1:0-1100 GCF_054177405.1 Leptonychotes weddellii
CCTTGGAATGTGGGACCCACTTGCCTTTCCCGTTCCCGGAGGCTGCTCCAGGGACACAGTATTGAGATAGTGACGCGGTGATGAAAACACCAGCACAGTAGATGTGACTGAATCTAGCCAAGGCCTCTCTGTAAACTGTTAAGATTTGGAGGGAGAGTGCAGGGATCCATTCATCTTTCTGCCACTTAAGACAAGTCTCATTGGGTAAGTTCCCTTTGTTTATTAAAACTACCCCCTGCAAGCCTGGAGTGGCCTGCCACTTCTTTGGGCTCTTCCTGCCCTCTGAGTACAGGAGCCAGACAGACTCACATAGCTGCTAGATCTTAGAACATATTCCCAGTCCTGGAAAGAGATGTCAGTAATTGTTTCCCTTGTGGATGCAATTTTCGAAGTACTTCTAGTGAATTATCACTTTGTTAAATATCATTTGTGACTAAAAAGAAAATGTATTCAACATAAAACTGAACTTTTACTAATCCTCCTTTAGCCACTTACATACAATTTTTATATTTATTTTTAATTGTTGTTTACATTCTTACAAGGAAAGTCAGATTATTTTTCATTTTATTTTATTTATTTATTTAAATTTATTTGTTTATTTGAGAGAGAGCAAGTGTGCAAGCAGGTGCTGTGCGCCTGCACCTGAGTGAGTGTGGGGAGGGGCAAAGTGAGAGGGAGAGAATCTCAAGCAGACTCCGCGCAGAACATGGAGCCTGTCATGGTGCTCCATCCAACGACCCTGAGATCATGACCTGAGCAGAAACCAAGAGTCAGACGCTCAACCAAGTGAGCCACCCAGGTGCCCCAGGAAAATCAAATTGTTAAATAAAGATCAGTATATCTGTTAGAAAAAGAATAAAATACAAATGAAAAGAAAATTTAAAATTCTGATACATTCTTTTACAGTTATGCTAAAGTCTCCTTAACATCAATATAAATTTTAGGTAAGTTAAATTTTCCTGGGATGATGATCTGGATTGGGAAATAATTATGGCCTATTTCAATCTTAAATTCTGGACTTTGTGGGGGCAGAGCAAGATGGTGGAGGAGTAGGAGACCTGGATTTCGTCTCCTCTCAGGAATTCAGCTGGATAGGGATC
>NW_027976442.1:0-205 GCF_054177405.1 Leptonychotes weddellii
TATCCAGTTAAGGGGTGGAAAGTTAATTCAACATCCAAACATATGTTAACATAATATATCATGTCTTGTTTTTTTTTTTTTATTCTTATGTTAATCCCCATACATTACATCATTAGTTCTAGATGAAGTGTTCCATGATTCATTGTTTGTGCATAACACCCAGTGCTCCATGCAGAATGTGCCCTCCTCAATACCCACCACCAGG
>NW_027976443.1:0-205 GCF_054177405.1 Leptonychotes weddellii
TAGAGGCTCCTGCCTCAGACCTAGGCCTCAACTCTGAGTTCTTGAAGCCCCTGGAGGACAAAAGGAGGAGTCACTTCAGGGTGCAGACACAGAGCACGGCACACGGGCCCCAGTGGGGCAGGAGGGCTGGGGCGGACTCTGTGAGGTCCCCACCAGTCCAAGCTGGGCGGTCCCCTCCTTGGCCTCTCAGGGGACTGCTCTTTCC
>NW_027976444.1:0-205 GCF_054177405.1 Leptonychotes weddellii
AAAGGGAAAAAGAAAAATTAAAAAAAAAAAGAGTTAAAAACAATTAACTTTGAAAGACTAAAGAATCATGGAGAAAAAGCCATGGATTCTATGTGCAGTATTCCGCTAGCGCTGGAGTTCTGCCGTTCTCATTGATCGGTAAACTTGGTCTTGGCTGGCTGTTCTCGCTGATCTTCTGGGGAGGGGCCTGTTGCCGTGGGTTCCA
>NW_027976445.1:0-205 GCF_054177405.1 Leptonychotes weddellii
TTTTTGTTTTTTTTTTTTTTTGGTAAAGGGCCAGTTAGTAAATATTTTAGATTTTGTGGACTACATCTGATGCAACAATTGAATTCTGCTCTTTGTGGTTTGAAAGTAGTCATAGACAGTGTGTAAGCAAATGAGTGTGACTGTGTTCCAGTAAAACCTTATACAGTTGACCCTCAAACAACGCAGGGGTTAGGGGTACTAACCC
>NW_027976446.1:0-205 GCF_054177405.1 Leptonychotes weddellii
GGGCTGTTTTCTGCTTGAGATCTCCGCACCGCGGGCGACACACTGACACGCGGGCACTGTTGAGGCAGCCGAGGCTTCTGGGCGTGGGAGCTCAGTTTGGACACGAATGTGGAGGTGAAAGGGTGTTCTGGCCTCACAGGGGCCTCCAGCTGCTGGAGCCAGTCCTGACCCCTTCCTTCCAGTGGTGTGGGGGCCTCGCGGCAGC
>NW_027976447.1:0-205 GCF_054177405.1 Leptonychotes weddellii
CATCTTTTCATGGACCTGTTGACCATTTGGATGTCTTCTTTTGAAAAATATTTTTTTTTACTCTTTTTTTTATTATGTTATGATAATCACCATACATTACATCATTAGTTCTTGATGTAGTGTTCCATGATTCATTGTTTGCGTATAACACCCAGTGCTCCATGCAGTACGTGCCCTCTTTAATACCCATCACCAGGCTGGGGGG
>NW_027976448.1:0-205 GCF_054177405.1 Leptonychotes weddellii
TTACGGTCTCTGATGGATCTTTCCTTCATGAAATCTGGAAGCATCTGCTCACTTTTAATTTTAATTCTGTTCTCTTACCTGACGAATCAGAGTTGAAAATAGATTTTGAAGAGAAGGCTTTTGTATTTCTGAGGAAACATGCGGGATGCTATAAGAGAAAGCCAAATAGGAGGGACTTTAGCTTTTTAAAAAATGTCGCCCATAG
>NW_027976449.1:0-205 GCF_054177405.1 Leptonychotes weddellii
CATTCTGCATGGAGCACTGGGTGTTATGCACAAACAATGAATCATGGAACACTACATCTAAAACTAATGATGTAATGTATGGGGATTAACATAAGAATAAAAAAAAAAGAATGTCTATAGCAGCTTTATCTATTTTAGCCAAAAATAGGAAAAAAAAAATATTCATCACCAATGAATAAATGATAAGTTATTCATAGGTTAAAAT
>NW_027976450.1:0-205 GCF_054177405.1 Leptonychotes weddellii
GGGCAACTCCGCCCAAACAGGGTTGCCTAAGTAACAGCGCGGCAGGCCCCGCCCCCAGAAGACAGGCTGGGAAAATAAAAGGCCAGCAACCCTAAGATCCCAAGAAAACAGGTGCATCTTGCTTGGGTTCTGGTCAATAATTTGGACTCTATACATTCCCTCAACCACCCATCAACAGAATGACTAGGAGGAGGAGCCCTCAAAA
>NW_027976451.1:0-205 GCF_054177405.1 Leptonychotes weddellii
GGTGGCGGAGATTTGGTGGCGGAGGGTTGGTGGCGGAGATTTGGTGGCAGAGGGTGGTGGAGATTTGGTGGCGGAGATTTGGTGGCGGATCGTCGGTGGCGGAGATTTGGTGGCGGAGCATCGGTGGCAGAGGGTCGGTGGTGGAGGGTTGGTGGCAGAGATTTGGTGGCGGAGATTTGGTGGCGGAGATTTGGTGGCGGAGCGT
>NW_027976452.1:0-1100 GCF_054177405.1 Leptonychotes weddellii
CTACATTTGTAAATGTTTATGTAACTGAATTGATGTAAATAATTCAAAGCAATATTATCTTTGATATTCAGAAAGATTTTTCTCTGAAGGCAACTAGGATGACATTCGGGCATTATTGTCTTAATTAGAAAATGTTTTGATGTGGTTTTATTTCTTATGTATGTGTATTTAAGCTGAATTCTCTAAGACTGTGTTTGTGAAGGGCTGGAAAAGACTTTCTCAGAGTCAAAGTCATGTAAGAAGCAATTCCAATGCAGGAAGAAGAAAATGGATATCTTCACATTTCCAGTGGAAAATAAGGCACACTCCCCAGGAAGGAAAGTCAACTCAGTCCCTGCAAGGGGTTACTTGCATCTGTGGAAGCAGAAGAGGCCATGGAGAGGGAACTAAGCTGTGTGGAAAAGATTAGGCAATGGTGAGGAAGAGTGAAGGTGGAGGGACTTTTGGCCCATTCTCTCAAGGGGGTCAGTTTTTATCCAAGGCTCGCCCCTTGAAAATTCATTCCCCTGTTTATTATGTGATGACCTTGGAGCCTTTGGAGAGGAAAGGGCTGGTCAGACCTGTGCTGCAGTCTGTGAGAACCAGCTTTACTCTGGCCTCAGGACATGAATGAACAATAAAATACATCTGCCCTCAGAGTATGAAATGGTCTCTGCAGTGTCATCAAAGATGCCCCTCGGTCCCTGATAAAAGTCCTCTAAGAATCCAAGAGAGGTCAGTTGCCTGGCCTGATTTGCCCATGATCTACCCCGAAGGAGACTGGAGAGCCACCACCTCTCCAGGCCCCTCCAAGCATTAGGCTCCTGTGAAAAAGCATCTTGCTCATTTCCTCCCTCCCAGCCAATTGCTATGGGCAGCATGCTGGCCTTTAATGAAACGTCCGCAACCTTACACTTCCCCTGGAGGTAGTGGAGGAGCAGGAAGCTGGGAAGCAAAGGACGCAGAGTACAAATTGCATTCTGAGACAGGAGGGGGAGGGAGCCTCTCTGAGATTTCAGCTCCAGAGCAGCCAGCTCCATTGATTTTACCTCTCTCCTTCACTCTGTACTGTTCCTTTTTAGCTTGGTTGCTTTTATGCAGGAGTGTATGTTGTGCGTGGT
>NW_027976453.1:0-205 GCF_054177405.1 Leptonychotes weddellii
AGACTAAGGTCATTCCTGCTGAGCAGGACTTCCTTAGAAACATCACTGTGCTCTTGAGCAACTGGTTGGGCCTGGACATGTCTGCTATGTTTCTTCTGATTAAGTTCACCATATTTTCTTTTAGGACATGTTAGCGTTTTGTGGGCCTGTTTTGAGATTATGACAGCATCCTGCTCCTCATTAAACCTCCACCCACCGTCGAATC
>NW_027976454.1:0-205 GCF_054177405.1 Leptonychotes weddellii
AAGTCCGTGGCTCACCCTCGGGTCACCCTGGGCGCCGTGCGCTCTGCGGGCGTGGACAGACGCATCGTGACGTGCGTCCAGCTTTAGAGTGTCATACAGAGTAGTCTCCCTGCCCTGAAACCCCCACTGCCCTCACCCCACCTCCCGCCACCCCAACGACCACTGGTCTCTTTACGTCTCCGTCCTTGTGCCTTTTCCGGAAGGT
>NW_027976455.1:0-205 GCF_054177405.1 Leptonychotes weddellii
TAGAGAACTGCTGGTTTGTACTCTTTGTTTTTTTTTGTTTTTGTTTTTGTTTTTTGTTTTTTTTTATTTTATTATGTTAATGTTAGTCACCATACAATACATCATTGGTTTTTGATGTGGTGATCCACGATCCCTTGTTTTCGTATAACACCCAGTGCTCCATGCAGTACATGCCCTCCTTAATACCCATCACCGGGCTAACCAA
>NW_027976456.1:0-205 GCF_054177405.1 Leptonychotes weddellii
ACAGTGCTGGGTAAAGGGACGCCTGGGTGGCTCAGTTGGTTAAGCGACTGCCTTCGGCTCAGGTCATGATCCTGGAGTCTCTGGATCGAGTCCCGCATCGGGCTCCCTGCTTGGCGGGGAGTCTGCTTCACCCTCTGACCCTATCCCCTCTCATGTGTTCTTTCTCTCTCAAATAAATAAAATCTTTAAAAAAAAAAAACCAGTG
>NW_027976457.1:0-205 GCF_054177405.1 Leptonychotes weddellii
AAAAAATAAAAAATAAAAAATAAATAAAATCTTGGGAAATGTGGTACCTTGGCCCATTCTCTTTATTTATGCAATAAGGAAATTCAACACAACTTTCAGATTCCTTCTGGTTCTAACATTTTATTCCCCATAATATAAAGTACTATCAGAATAGATGAGTATTTCTCCTTCTGATCACAAATTTCTTTTTTTTTTTTTTAAAGAT
>NW_027976458.1:0-205 GCF_054177405.1 Leptonychotes weddellii
TTCCTGAATACAAATTTCATTTACTTTGTGGGCCCCTCTGCCCAACACAGGGCAAAAACAGTCAAAAAACATCTTTTTGCCAAGTTCTAATATGGTATGAAAATGAGCTACAAACAACAGTTTAGGTTTGAAATATGTAGTGGTGCATCCTATTGGCAAAGACTGATTCCTCTGAGAGTTTCTGAACCACTCAATGTTCGGGGTA
>NW_027976459.1:0-205 GCF_054177405.1 Leptonychotes weddellii
GTCTGCGTCCGCTTTTTGACCTGTGCGCAGTTATCTTGTGTACTGCTGGTCCTTCTGGAGCTCCTGGTATTAGCACTGCTAATACCATCACCAGCACCCAAGAGCAATGGAGCGTTTCTTGGGCTCTGGGTCCTGTGTGTGCATTACCCATGTAATCCTTACAACAGACCTCTGGGGGGCTACAGCCCATTTTACAGATGAGGAA
>NW_027976460.1:0-205 GCF_054177405.1 Leptonychotes weddellii
AGAAGGAGGAGGAGGAGAAGAAGAAGAAGAAGGAGGAGGAGGAGGAGGAAAAGAAGATGACAGAGAAGGAGAAGGAGAAGAAAGAAGAGGAGGAGGGGGAGGAAGGAGAGGGGGAAGAGGAGGGGGGAGGGAGGGAAAAAGGGGTAAGGAAAGAAAGAGAGAGGTAAAAATAGAGATAGGGAGAGAGAGAGAGAGAGAGAGAGAG
>NW_027976461.1:0-205 GCF_054177405.1 Leptonychotes weddellii
CCTCCCGTCTGGCCCCTTGTCCCCACAGGAGGGAGCTCAGAGAAACCCCTGAGCTCCCCTCAGACAAAGGAGAAGAAGGATGAGAAAAATGATTTCTCAGGTCCTATGCCCCAAATATACTTCCCTCTGCTGCAAAGAATTCATCTTTACTAGAACCCTGTTTTTGTTTTCTAAGAACCACATGGAGGTCATCCTTAGATTTTTA
>NW_027976462.1:0-1100 GCF_054177405.1 Leptonychotes weddellii
TCAAATTCCTCTTCCTCTAAGCAGTTTGCCCTGACAACTCTGGCCTAGGATTATCTTTTGCTCCTTATAAACCTAAATTGTGGGGACTGTATACTGTCTTGAAGGGTTCTCCATGCAGAACCTGTGGACTCCTCGAGATTTCTCCCACTTTCCATTTGGTCATAACCTGCACCACACCTCCATACAGAGCGAGAATTCACAGACACCTTTGGCTTGATTTGTGGCTTTCGTGCAGGCCCTTGGACAGCTAGTCCTATATGTGGTAAGGAAGGGAGAGCTCCCTTTTGAGACACTGAAGACTAAAAGTAATGAAGAGGTGATTCAACTTTCTCCAGATGAGGAAACTCGGGACCTCATTCATCAACTGTTTAACCCTGGAGACAATGTGCAGGGGCACCTGAGTGGCCTGCTGGGTCATCCCTTCTTTTGGAGTTGGCAGAAGTAAGTAAAAGTTGCTCTCATAAATAAATAAATAAAATCTTTAAAAAAAAAAAAAAGTTGATGGCATATTCCAGGCCTCCAGAAGCAAGACAATGAGTGTATTAGTCATGAGATATATATATGTTCAAATGATATATAGCTAGCTAGATAGATATAGATATAGATATCCAAATGATAAATATAAATTTAGATTTACTTATTAAAAAATATTTTATTTATTTATTTAGAGAATCTTAAGTATGCTGTGCTGAGCACAGAACCCGACGTGGGGCTCTATTTCAGGACCCTGAGATCATGACCTGAGCCGAAATCAAGAGTGAGGCACTTTAACCAACTGAGCCACTCAGGCGTCCCTATATATTTATTTTTTTAGAAGGAAATGGCTCATGCAGTATTAAGGCTGAGAATTCTCACGATCTGCCTCTGCAAGCTGGAGACGCAGGAAAGCCCATAGTGTAATTTAGTCCAAATCCAAAGGCTTGAGAACCAGGGCACTGATGATGTGGGTTCCAGTAAGGGTCTGAAGGCCTGAGAACTGGGAGGGCTGAGGGCAAGAGAAGATTGATGGCCCAGCTGAAAAAAATCAGACAAGAAGGGATGAGTTCCATCTTTTATTCTATTTCTTTTTTTAATATTTATGTCAATAAAATTTATTTTTT
>NW_027976463.1:0-205 GCF_054177405.1 Leptonychotes weddellii
AACATGTTTGGGGGGTACCTAAAGTACTGATGCAAAGCACCCCTCTGTTTTGTCTAACTCAACTCAGGTTGAGAAAATTGGAAATGCCACAAGTTGAATTACCAAACCTCAAGTGCATGGAGCAAAAGATTACAGCTCAAAAATACAAAAGACTGCCTATGGCTAAAGATGAGTAGCATTTCTCTGGGAATTTAGGACAGTAAAA
>NW_027976464.1:0-205 GCF_054177405.1 Leptonychotes weddellii
ACGTGCGGAGAAGTGAATTCGAGGCAATATTCGGGAGGACAGACGGTGGGGGAGGGGCCTCCGTCAGCCGCTTCTGGCAAGTGATAGAGTCTCAGAGCACAAAATCAGAACTTTTAGAAGTCGGCTCCGCTGAGGGACGTCGCTCCAGTGGCTAAGTGGGGGGTGGAACCCTCACGGGACAGTGTGGTCTCAGGACCCTCGGAGT
>NW_027976465.1:0-205 GCF_054177405.1 Leptonychotes weddellii
ACTTACGAAATTACTACTTTTTTTTTTTTTTAAAGATTTGATATACTTATTTGACAGAGAGAGAGATAGCGAGAGCAGGAACACAAGCAGGGGGAGCAAGGGAGAGGGAGAAGCAGGCTCCCCGCGGAGCAGGGAGCCCGATGTGGGGCTCGATCCCAGGACCCTGGGATCATGACCTGAGCCGAAGGCAGACACTTAATGACTG
>NW_027976466.1:0-205 GCF_054177405.1 Leptonychotes weddellii
GGGCGGGGGCGGGGGCGGGGGCGGGGGCGGGCCCTCTCCAGAGCACACCCTCTGCCGCCTCTGCTGCGAGTACGACCAGCTCCCCACCGCGCTGGAGCACACCAGCGTGGGCTTCCCAGGCGCGCACGCGCCCTCCGCGGGCGGAGCCGAGCAGCGCAGCGCCGTGTACAGCAGCAGCGTGAGCACCAACAGGCTGGACACCGCG
>NW_027976467.1:0-205 GCF_054177405.1 Leptonychotes weddellii
TTGTTTCCTGCAATTAAGAATTCCTCATATCAGTGAGATCATATGATACATGTCTTTCTCTGTTTGACTTATTTCACTCAACATAATACCCTCCAGTTCCATCCACGTCGTTGCAAATGGCAAGATCTCATTCCTTTTGATGGCTGCATAATATTCCATTGTATATATATACCACATCTTCTTTATCCATTCATCTGTCAATGGA
>NW_027976468.1:0-205 GCF_054177405.1 Leptonychotes weddellii
TGCCTTGTGCATGGTGGCAGCCTAATCAGCGGTGGTTCAGGGAAGCAAGGCAGCAATGGTGAGTCTGTCTCACTCACTTCAACCCAGCTCATGGAAGCCCCGCTCAGGCGCAGCCTATCAGAAGCCCCCAGGACGTTCTTCAGACTACACATGTCCAGCCTTCAACCCAGACTTTCAGGTCAGAATCTCTGGGGAGGAGGCCTAG
>NW_027976469.1:0-205 GCF_054177405.1 Leptonychotes weddellii
AACTGAGTCTTTGAAACATTACCTTAAAAATGAACTGAGTTTTGAAACTCAGGGGCAAAGGAGAGGCTGAAAGCCTGGTTTCACTCCCATTCGAGATGAAACATGATGCTAATCATAGAGTACAATCTTAGTGCCTTGATTTAGGTGCACAGATGGTCCCGGGTAGGCCAGGCCATAGTCCACCATCACATTCTGAATCAAGGCC
>NW_027976470.1:0-205 GCF_054177405.1 Leptonychotes weddellii
CAGTAGAAGCCTAATAAATGCAGGCTTCCTGGGCGCCTGGGTGGCTCAGTTGGTTAAGTGACTGCCTTCAGCTCAGGTCATGATCCCAGGGTCCTGGGATCGAGTCCCACATTGGGCTCCCGGCTCAGTGGGGAGCCTGCTTCTCCCTCTGACCCTCTCCCCTCTCATGCTGTTTCTCTCCTGCTCACTCTCTAATAAATAAATA
>NW_027976471.1:0-205 GCF_054177405.1 Leptonychotes weddellii
AAGCTATTAAAGTGCCCCAAACTTTTAAGACAACCTTATGTAACCAGT
Source organism: Leptonychotes weddellii (assembly GCF_054177405.1). NCBI lineage: Eukaryota > Metazoa > Chordata > Mammalia > Carnivora > Phocidae > Leptonychotes > Leptonychotes weddellii. The sequence goes on from NW_027976471.1 coordinate 49, forward strand.
AACAGGAGAACTTTCTCAGCAGTGCGGCTGGGTGGTCTGGTGAGGAACTACCACAGGCCCCAGTCCTAAAAGGAGGCCTGCAGAAAGGGAAAGCTCCTCCCACTCTGGGCAGCATTGCTTCTCGGCTCCTCCTGCATACAGTGGGAGCCCTTAACAC
>NW_027976472.1:0-205 GCF_054177405.1 Leptonychotes weddellii
AAAGTTTTAAAGTGCCCCAAACTTTTAAGACAACCTTATGTAACCAGTAACAGGAGAACTTTCTCAGCAGTGCGGCTGGGTGGTCTGGTGAGGAACTACCACAGGCCCCAGTCCTAAAAGGAGGCCTGCAGAAAGGGAAAGCTCCTCCCACTCTGGGCAGCATTGCTTCTCGGCTCCTCCTGCATACAGTGGGAGCCCTGACACC
>NW_027976473.1:0-1100 GCF_054177405.1 Leptonychotes weddellii
CATTTAAATTATTTTTCTAGAAGATGCTTTATCCAGATTTATTTTGAATTATTTGTGTAAAAAATACTTATTGGATAAGAAAATGACAAGCTCTTTCACAACATTACCAAATGCCTAATCTTTCCTATGTCCATCACAATACCTGAAAATATGGATAATTATTCTCTTTTGATTCTACATGATAGCCTCTTGATACCCAAATGAGTTCCTTTAAATTTGTCTGACAATTCAATAGTGAAATATCTTATAGTGAACTGGTAGGCACTGACAAAGCCTCATATGTCAACCAACTTTACTCACTTTAGTCAGTAAACCAATATAAAATACCAATACCTATAAATGCCTTACTTCCAAAACAACCAACAAAGTCTATCTGTGTAACATTTCCATCTTGCATCGATTCCAATGCCAGAAATAGGCAGCAGTAGCAGGCTAAGTGCTAGCTGGGTCAGGTTTAGAGATTGATACATTATATACTTATGTCCTCTTTCCTATACTAATTTGTATTCTCAGCTGAGAAGATAAATTTGTCACAGAAAGGTTTCCATTCTCTAAAGAATTTCGCACATTGCTTTGTTTATAGGTAATATATATTATTCATATTATCTGTTGTGTTAAGTCCTTTATTCAACAAATTGCTTCGTGTATATGTACACATCGTACATGTGTACATTGTATATGCATATGTGGATATGTATGTATGTGCATATATGTTTGTGCAATCACACATATTCTCGTCTTTATTTTTCTACATGTAAGACAAAACTGGCATAAGGTAATTGATTAATAAGTAATCAGTTGCACCTAATTTGAGAAAAAAAGAAGCCCTTCAAAGACCATGATTCTACTCAAAATCTTAAATGTGTTACTGGGGCTCTGTCAAATAACAGGGAAGAGACCAATTCTCATTTCCATGGAAGTCCATGGTACATTATTAAATAAGTTTCTTCAGTGCTTTGAACAAAGCAGAAAAGCATAAGTAACCAAAGGCCAGCATGCTTCTTGAGGATAAACAGGCTGCAAGCACACACAAGGCATGTTTCCCAAGTGTGTGTGTACACGTGCACACACGTACATGTGTGTGACAATTTTACAAGAAT
>NW_027976474.1:0-205 GCF_054177405.1 Leptonychotes weddellii
TCCGTTAATGCCCTTATTTTCTTGTTGATCTTTTGTTTAGATGATCTGTCCATTTCAGCGAGGAGGTTGTTAAATTCCCCTACTATCCTTGAATTGTTGTCGAGGTGTTTCTTTGGTTTTGTTGTTAATTGGCTTACACGATTGGCTGCTCCCATGTTAGGGGCATAAATATTTACAATTGTTAGATCTTGTTGTTGGATAGACC
>NW_027976475.1:0-205 GCF_054177405.1 Leptonychotes weddellii
ACAGAAGCTGCCTTGGTACCTGGCGAAGGGAGTTCAGAATCCATTCAATAAATCTTTTCTTTTCTTTTTAATTTTATTATGTTAGTCACCATACATTACATCATTAGTTTTTGATGTAGTGTTCCATGATTCATTGTTTGCGTATAACACCCAGTGCTCCATGCAGAACATGCCCTCTTTAATACCCATCACCAGGCTAACCCAT
>NW_027976476.1:0-205 GCF_054177405.1 Leptonychotes weddellii
CATTTCAGCAACATCAGCAATTAAAGAAGGGGGTTATAACTACTGGATCCTATGCACATTAAAAGTTTAATAAGGAAATATTATGAACAACTCTATCCCCACAAATTTAATTAACTTAGATAAAGTGAACCCAAAATACAAACTACCCAAATACACTCAAGGAGAAATATATAAATATCTGTGTATCTATTAAAGAAATTAATAC
>NW_027976477.1:0-205 GCF_054177405.1 Leptonychotes weddellii
TATGGTCAATTAATCTATGACAAAGGAGGCAAGACTATACAATGGGAAAAAGAGTCTTTTCAACAAATAGTGCTGGGAAAATTGGATAGCTACCTATAAAAGAATGAAACTAGACTGCTTTCTAACACCATACACAAAAATAAATTCAAAATGTATTAAGACCTAAATATGAGACCTGACACCATAAAAATCTTGAAAGGGAACA
>NW_027976478.1:0-205 GCF_054177405.1 Leptonychotes weddellii
TCGCGCGCTGCGGACGGGCACAGACTCGCAGACCGGTAGCGGTGGGAAAGGACTTTAGGGCAGCCCCCGGGGTGGGGGACCAGACCGGCGGGGTCGCGTGCACGCCAACCGCAGCCCCCCCATCCCGGGACAGAAACCCGGAGCGACGGTCGCGCAAGCGAACTGCAGCCTCCGAGACGGAAACCGGGTGCGCCGGGGTCGTGCT
>NW_027976479.1:0-205 GCF_054177405.1 Leptonychotes weddellii
GTCATATAAGAATTTAAGATGGAATATAATATAATAATAATAATGATAATAATAAAACACAGCATGATACTGTGGTGGCAATTAAAATAAAGGCTCTTTTGTAATTGAAGAGCAAGCTCAGAAATAAAACAGAGGAAACTTGACATATAATAAATGTGGTAACAACAAACCAATAATGAAAGGAACAATTATTAAATAGTTGATT
>NW_027976480.1:0-205 GCF_054177405.1 Leptonychotes weddellii
AACGGGGGTACCAGAGGGATTATTTTGGCCTTTTAGATGTCACTGAAAATAGATAAATGTAATAGAAAATAGATGTAACTAGAAGAATTTTAATTAGCTATAAGGAGTGTCCTGACAGTTACAGTTTGTACATCCTGGAATGAGTTACTGAGGCATCGTATTTGGGTCCATCACATTCTGTTGCTCTCCTGGGGATTCCCGGAAC
>NW_027976481.1:0-205 GCF_054177405.1 Leptonychotes weddellii
TCAACTACTTTAGTCTAAATATCTTGTGTGATCAGTGCATTGTTTGTTTAATATTTGTCAACATTTCTATATTCATGAATGATTAGAAATCAATATGATATCATGCTCAAAACTACCAAACTATAGAAATAATTTACAAGTTAACTTTTGCTTTGTTAATTGAGTCATTCTGGATGCACAGGGGTCCCAAACTCAGCAGCAGCTA
>NW_027976482.1:0-205 GCF_054177405.1 Leptonychotes weddellii
GTGACTGGGTGATAGACACTGGGGAGGGTATGTGCTCTGGTAAGCGCTGTGAATTGTGCAAGACTGTTGAATCTCAGATCTGTACCTCTGAAACAAATAATGCAATATATGTTAAGAAAAAAAAAAAGAAGAAGAAGAAGGTAGCGGGAGGGGAAGAATGAAGCGGGGGAAATCGGAGGGGTAGACGAACCATGAGAGACGATGG
>NW_027976483.1:0-1100 GCF_054177405.1 Leptonychotes weddellii
CCCTGAGGGCTCTCATACTTAATATGTTGCTTTCCTGAGGAATTCAGCTGGATAGGGATCAAACCATTCTGAACACCTATGAACTCAACAGGAGATCGAAGAAAAGAATAGCAACAACTCTCTGAAAAGAAAAGCGACCACTTTCTGTAAGTTAGGACGTGTGGAGAAGTGAATCCGAGGCGATATTTGGGAGGATAGATGGAGGGGAGGGGCCTCCGTCCGCCGCTTCTGGCAAGTGATAGAGCCGCGGAACACAAAATCACAACTTTTAGACCTCGGCTCCACTGAGGGACGTCGCTCCAGTGGCTAAACGGGGGGTGGAACCCTCACTGGGACAGTGTGGTCTCAGGACGCTCAGGGTCACAGAAAGACCGGGGGTGCCTGAGTGCGACAGAGCTCCCAGGGATTGGAGCGGGGAAGCTGGCTGCAGAGACGGAGCCGAGGAGTGGGCTCTCAGCTCCGGGTTGCCATAAACCGTGATCCGCGGCACAGTCGGGCCACTGCTCCTCCAGCAGGGACCCAACAAGTGGCAGATCCGGGGAGACTCCCCTTCCTTCCCTGGGGAGGAGCGGCGCGGGAGCGCACTGCAGGGATCTGCTGGGTTTGGAGACTCCACACGGGGTCGTGAGCCAAAGATAGAAACACTCAGTCACAGGCCGGGTGAGCACGGAGTGTGGCTAGAGACCGGGGAGACGGGAGGGACTGCTTTTCTCTGGGGGCGCACTGAGGAGTGAGGCCCTGAGTTCTTGGCTCCTCCGGGGCGGAGATTGGGAGGCCACCATTTTTGCTCTTTTTTTTTTTTCTATTTTTTTTTTTATTCTTATGTTAATCCCCATACATTACATCATTAGTTTTAGATGAAGTGTTCCATGATTCATTGTTTGTGCATAACACCCAGTGCTCCATGCAGAATGTGCCCTCCTCAATACCCACCACCAGGCTAACCCATCCTCCCACCCACCTCCCCTCTAGAACCTTGTTTTTTTTTCAGAGTCCATCGTCTCTCATGGTTCGTCTACCCCTCCGATTTCCCCCGCTTCATTCTTCCCCTCCTGCTACCTTCTTCTTCTTTGTTTTTTTCTTAACATATATTGCATTAT
>NW_027976484.1:0-205 GCF_054177405.1 Leptonychotes weddellii
GCCCCAACGGGGAGAGATGCCTGAAGCACCCGCATGCGCCGTCCCGGCCTGGGGGCTGGGGGTGGGGGCCTGGCTGTGAGCACGCGACCCAGCTGCACATACACACAGGACTGCTGGCCCTGAGCATGGGCACAGCGGGCCGGGAGAGCCCCCGGGGCTTGGGCGCTGGGACGGAGCCTGGCAACCACGCTCCGTCCCCGGGGCA
>NW_027976485.1:0-205 GCF_054177405.1 Leptonychotes weddellii
ACACTTACAAGCAAAGTTGTCAAAGAAACAAAAAGTTTGATGCCTTCAAAAAGTTTCTTCAAAAATATTTGATCACACTTACAAGCAAAGTTGTCAAAGAAACAAAAAGTTTGATGCCTTCAAAAAGTTTCTTCAAAAATATTTGATCACACTTACAAGCAAAGTTGTCAAAGAAACAAAAAGTTTGATGCCTTCAAAAAGTTTC
>NW_027976486.1:0-205 GCF_054177405.1 Leptonychotes weddellii
ACTCAGTGTAGCACTCCTGTGCTGCGGAGTACGTTAGCTGGGCCCTATGCCCTGTAACTGCTGCTTCTGAATGTTTGTTCAGCTGAAGCCTTTTCTATCCCACGGACAGTTTGCGCGGAATTAAGAAAGAGGACCCACGATTGCCATAGGGAAAGCAGCATCCTTGCATCTGCATGTGTGTGTGTGTGTGTGTGTGTGTTTGTGT
>NW_027976487.1:0-205 GCF_054177405.1 Leptonychotes weddellii
TTTTTTTTTTTTTTTTTTTTTAAAGATTTTATTTATTTATTTGACAGAGAAAGACACAGCGAGAGAGGGAACACAAGGAGGGGGAGTGGGAGAGGGAGAAGCAGACTCCCTGCCGAGCAGGCAGCCCGATGCGGGACTCGATCCCGGGACTCCAGGATCATGACCTGAGCCGAAGGCAGTCGCTTAACCAACTGAGCCACCCAGG
>NW_027976488.1:0-205 GCF_054177405.1 Leptonychotes weddellii
TGCCAGTACTACACAGGCTCAGAAGTATCCCCTGGGCCTCAGTAACAGACCAGAAGTGGCTATAACAATGACAGACCTCATGCTTCCTTACCACAATCCCTCAAGCAAGGTTCACACAGCCATGCATTTACTAATATAGACCCCTTATCTAGATTCACATTCTATTGGGTAAATAGCTTCCTAAATTTGGGTAAAAAAAAAAAAG
>NW_027976489.1:0-205 GCF_054177405.1 Leptonychotes weddellii
TATAATATTAATACTCACACATAATTATGAATATGGGACCTCTGGATGTTCCTAGTAAAAAGAGAATTTTACAAAGAGAATTTTTCCAGGTTAATTTACTATAATGTAAGCATAAGAATTGAGGACAAATTTAAGTATGAAAAGATTTTTCCCATGATTGTTTTTTTAAGCATGTTAGTCTTTGATTAAATTCAAATGGATTGGG
>NW_027976490.1:0-205 GCF_054177405.1 Leptonychotes weddellii
GGGATGTTCTTTTTTTTTTTTTTTTTTAAAGATTTTATTTATTTATTTGAGACAGAGAGAATGAGAGACAGAGAGCATGAGAGGGAGGAGGGTCAGAGGGAGAAGCAGACTCCCCGCCAAGCGGGGAGCCCGACGCGGGTCTCGATCCCGGGACTCCGGGATCACGACCCGAGCCGAAGGCAGTCGCCTAACCGACTGAGCCACC
>NW_027976491.1:0-205 GCF_054177405.1 Leptonychotes weddellii
TAGAAGTACCCTATGATCCACCAAGTGCACTACTAAGTGTTTACCCAAAGAATAGAAAAATATGAATTTAAAGGGATACATGCACCCTGATGTTTATAGCAGCATTATGTACAATTGCCAAATTATGGAAATAGCCCAAGTGTCCATCAAGTGCTGAATGGATAAAGAAGTAGTGATTATATATACATATATATATATACATATA
>NW_027976492.1:0-205 GCF_054177405.1 Leptonychotes weddellii
TTGTTTGTGCATAACACCCAGTGCTCCATGCAGAACGTGCCCTCCTCAATACCCACCACCAGGCTAACCCATCCTCCCACCCCCCTCCCCTCTAGAACCCTCAGTTTGTTTTTCAGAGTCCATCGTCTCTCATGGTTCGTCTACCCCTCCGATTTCCCCCGCTTCATTCTTCCCCTCCCGCTACCTTCTTCTTCTTCTTTTTTTT
>NW_027976493.1:0-205 GCF_054177405.1 Leptonychotes weddellii
CACAGGACTCTTACATCATTAAGCTCAGGTAATGAACTAATGGAGATGACCAAGCGCACAGGAAGTCACACCACTAGTGAGGGTGGATTTACACACCCAAGACTCCCGGAATTGTCGGATGAAGAAAATAAACTTGTTAGGAAAGAGACATTTCGTGAAGTATGGCTGCAATAACAAAGATTAGCATACAAGACACCACTGGCAA
>NW_027976494.1:0-1100 GCF_054177405.1 Leptonychotes weddellii
CTGCCTCTTCTGGGCCTCACCCCCTCACCCTGGCTGGGCTCCTGCTCCTCATTCCAGGAATTCACCCATGGTTAACTCTTACCTTTCCTGGTGCTCAGCTCTAATGCACTTCCTAAGTGCAGCCTTCCTTAACCTTCCAGACCAGACCCTCTTACACTCTCCCCTCCTTCCAGCAGCTCCTTGCAAGTACAATCATACGCTTATTTATGTCATGGCTTTAATAATATCTGTCTCTATCTCTCAATTTTGAGCTCCCAGAGGGCAGGCACCATGACTTTTTTGCTCTTAGTTGTAGCCTAGCATTTAGCACTGTGTGTGGTACATAGTAAAAGCCCAATAAGTATTCATTTGCGTGAATGATCTAGAAATTACTTGGCTGAGGTTACAGATCAAGACATTGTGTCTACTTGTCCTTTTTTTTTAAGATTTATTTATTGGGGTGCCTGGGTGGCTCAGTTGGTGGAGTGTCTGGCTCTTGGTTTCCTCTGAGGTCACGATCTCGGGGTCTTGGGATAGAGCCCCATATCAGGCTCCATGTTCAGCGGGGAGTCTGCTTGTCCCTCTCCCTCTGCTCCTCCCCCCATACACTCTGTCTCTCTAAAAACAAACAAACAAAAACATTTATTTATTCATTTAATTGAGAGAGGGGTGGGGGAAGGGGCAGAGGGAGAGAGAATCTCAAGCCGACTCCCAGCTGAGCACAGAGCCTGAGTCAGGGCCTGGAGGAGGGGCTCAATCTTGCCACCCTGAGATCACTAACAGAATGGACGCCTAACCAACTGAGTCACCCAGGCACCCCTCTACTTGTCCTTCTTTAATGATACTCAAAATATCCCTTAGCACACCTGCACTGATTCTATACTGAAAAAGGGCTCTTCTTTCATCTTTAAAAAAGCTAATTCAGGGGCGCCTGGGTGGCTCAGTTGGTTAAGCGACTGCCTTCGGCTCAGGTCATGGTCCCGGAGTCCCGGGATCGAGTCCCGCATCGGGCTCCCTGCTCAGCAGGGAGTCTGCTTCTCCCTCTGACCCTCCTCCCTCTCATGCTCTCTGTCTCTCATTCTCTCTCTCCCAAATAAATAAAAATCTTAAAAAAAAAAAAA
>NW_027976495.1:0-205 GCF_054177405.1 Leptonychotes weddellii
ACTCACTGTAGCACTCCTGTGCTGCGGAGTACGTTAGCTGGGCCCTATGCCCTGTAACTGCTGCTTCTGAATGTTTGTTCAGCTGAAGCCTTTTCTATCCCACGGACAGTTTGCGCGGAATTAAGAAAGAGGACCCACGATTGCCATAGGGAAAGCAGCATCCTTGCATCTGCATGTGTGTGTGTGTGTGTGTGTGTGTGTTTGT
>NW_027976496.1:0-205 GCF_054177405.1 Leptonychotes weddellii
ACATTAAAACTAAGAATCTTATGGGATTTTAAAGGAATACCATGTGGAGGGTATTTTGATTACCCAATATATTCTTTTTTTTTTATTCTTATGTTAATCCCCATACATTACATCATTAGTTTTAGATGTAGTGTTCCATGATTCATTGTTTGTGCATAACACCCAGTGCTCCATGCAGAATGTGCCCTCCTCAATACCCCCCACC
>NW_027976497.1:0-205 GCF_054177405.1 Leptonychotes weddellii
GGTTTGTCAGGTGATTATCTTTTATATTCTGTAATCTCTCAAAACATACCTGATGATCTGTTGCAGTTTCTATCATTACATCTTTTTTTTCCACCTGAAATTAATTTCTAAGTGGTGGTGAAGGGGTCAAGGAATTAGATCTCCCACTTCGTCTTAATCCTAGGCCTATGACCTTAGTGAAATAAGGCTTTTATGTCATCCTATA
>NW_027976498.1:0-205 GCF_054177405.1 Leptonychotes weddellii
TTTTTTTTTTTAAAGATTTTATTTATTTATTTGAGAGAGAGAATGAGAGAGAGAGAGAGAGAGCACATGAGAGGGGGGAGGGTCAGAGGGAGAAGCAGACTCCCTGTTGAGCAGGGAGCCCGATGTGGGACTCGATCCCGGGACTCCAGGATCATGACCTGAGCCGAAGGCAGTCGCTCAACCAACTGAGCCACCCAGGCGCCCT
>NW_027976500.1:0-205 GCF_054177405.1 Leptonychotes weddellii
ATCCATACTAGAGAGAGAAAGAGAGGAATGTGTGCATATGTGCATGATAAAGAGAGAGTAGAGGGGGTAGGTGTGGAGGTGATTTTCTCACAATCCCCTGGAAGTTTTGCTCAAATCGCACACAGAGCTTATCGACAAGTCTGAAGTTCTTTCTCTTCCAGCCAGTCCTCTATGTTCTTTTTTTTTTTTTTTTTTTTTTAAAGAT
>NW_027976501.1:0-205 GCF_054177405.1 Leptonychotes weddellii
GTTGGTTGGATCACCAGGGTCCTAGATGTCTCTGCTTCATAAGTAGACTTTGTGGGCACGTACAAGGCACCTGGTAATCAATAGATGAGACCCTAGATGGGAAGAAACTGCATTCAACCAATCAGAATGCCATTTCAAGTGAAGACCGCTCCCTGAGTGTTCCTGCCCAGCCAGCATGTTTCTCCCCCCACCCCCCCCCCGATAC
>NW_027976502.1:0-205 GCF_054177405.1 Leptonychotes weddellii
GCTAGAACTCATACAGGAATTCAGTAAAGTGGCAGGATATAAAATCAATGCACAGAAGTCAGTGGCATTCCTATACACCAACAACAAGACAGAAGAAAGAGAAATTAAGGAGTCGATCCCATTTACAATTGCACCCAAAACCATAAGATACCTAGGAATAAATCTAACCAAAGAGACAAAGGATCTGTACTCAGAAAACTATAAA
>NW_027976503.1:0-205 GCF_054177405.1 Leptonychotes weddellii
TTTGTACCTCTTCCAGGGAGCTGGCTCCTTTGCTGGCCCTCAGGCCTTCTGGGGCCAGTCAATTATGAAATAAGATCATACATTCTCAGTGCTAAGAATACCCAAGGGCCCTGTGTGGGGGGTCAGGGGAGGGATGATGATTAAATAAATGCACCCTTGGATGAGTTCCCATTGTAAATGGGTCCTGAAGTTTAATGGGTTGTTG
>NW_027976504.1:0-205 GCF_054177405.1 Leptonychotes weddellii
GATTTGATCCTTAGAGTTTCATAAAAATAAATTGCTTTTCAATAGTTAGCATTCATTAAGGGAAAGAATTCTAGACAGAGCAAGGGCGGAACAAGATGGCGGAGGAGTAGGAGACCTGGATTTCGTCTCCTCTCAGGAATTCAGCTGGATAGGGATCAAACCATTCTGAACACCTACAAACTCAACAGGAGATCGAAGACAAGAA
>NW_027976505.1:0-1100 GCF_054177405.1 Leptonychotes weddellii
AAAAAAAAAAAAATAACAGGAGGATTAGGTCAAGAGTTCAGTTTGGGCTCTGTTAAAAATATGTCAAGTAGCTATTCAGGTGGATGTGTTGCCTAGGAAGTTGGCTTTCCCTGTCTGGGCTCAAGTCTCAGTTCTACCAGTTAAGTAGGTGTGTGGCAAGTTTTATAAGCCTTCTGTAATTCAGTTCTCTCATCTGTAAAATGGGCTTTTAACCACCAGTACATATGTCATAGGCTGTTGTGATGTGGGTAACATGCATGGAATCGCTTCTGGCATACGGTAAGCATAAGACAGCTCTCTTTTTTTTTTTTAAGATTTTATTTATTTATTTGACAGAGAGAGAGAGAGCACAAGTAGGCAGAGAGGCAGGCAGAGGGAGAGGGAGAAGCAGGCTCTCGCTGAGCAGGGAGCCTAATGCCGGACTCCATCCCAGGACCCTGGGATCACGACCTGAGCAGAAGGCAGACACTTAACCGACTGAGCCACCCAGGCGCCCAACTTTTACTGCTCTTGTAGTCATTATTGTCATTATTGCTTTGCCTCAGGAGAGGTTGCTTCCTACTCCGTGAGATGATTCATTACTGATAACTGGAACAATGAAGGTTCCTTGTATTTGGCTTACTGGCTCTTGTGATAGCTTCTGTAGAGTCTCACAAGTTGGTGCCTTATCTGATAGACGAAGCTCTGAGACTCTGACTAGGGACAGATCAGTGGTGAGCTGTTGAATCAGATGAAGCTGTGAAGCCTGAGCTCCTCCTATAACTTTGCAAGAAGCTCAGAGCCACTATTCACATTCTTGTGCTAGTTAGTAGTGCATTCCATTTGTAACATGTTTGTTTTGAGAATGTGCTCATTGCCTATTCCTTACCTTTATCTGGCATGTAACTCCTATCTTAAGCTTTTATTCAGTAGTCACTACTTGTCCAGACATAATTGCTTTCAGCCCCCTGTATTTATGGTGTAAATTTCAGTGACATCTTTTCTCACCAGCTTCCCATTTTCATCCTTCTTGGGTTCATTTTTAGTTTTTGTAGAATATCCTCAAGTCACTGTCTGACAATGTCTGCATGTTAACTTCTCAGTCCTTGCGAGTCTGGAAA
>NW_027976506.1:0-205 GCF_054177405.1 Leptonychotes weddellii
GAATCGGGCTGAGAGACAGTGGTCTAGATGCAGATCTCCACGGGAGAAAGTGACACCCCAGAGCAGCGCCTCAGCCCAGGTGTGGAATTGCCACCTGCTAAGATGACCTGTGCGGTGGGCCCCAGTCATCGTCATAGACAGGTGGCATACTTGGGTGTATATGGGGGTGGATGCGCACACTTAGGGTGTGCAGGAGGGACTGGCC
>NW_027976507.1:0-205 GCF_054177405.1 Leptonychotes weddellii
GGCACATACTGCATGGAGCACTGGGTGTTATACGAAAACAATGGATCGTGGATCACTACATCAAAAACTAATGATGTATTGTATGGTGACTAACATAACATAATAAAATTTAAAAAAAGAAAGAAAGAAAATAAATAAAAATAAAATAAAATCTAATTTGTCTGATATGAGGACTGCTACCCCAGTTTTCTTTTCAGGTCCATTT
>NW_027976508.1:0-205 GCF_054177405.1 Leptonychotes weddellii
ACAGTGCTGGGTAAAGGGACGCCTGGGTGGCTCAGTTGGTTAAGCGACTGCCTTCGGCTCAGGTCATGATCCTGGAGTCTCTGGATCGAGTCCCGCATCGGGCTCCCTGCTTGGCGGGGAGTCTGCTTCACCCTCTGACCCTATCCCCTCTCATGTGTTCTTTCTCTCTCAAATAAATAAAATCTTTAAAAAAAAAAAAAACCAG
>NW_027976509.1:0-205 GCF_054177405.1 Leptonychotes weddellii
CTCAATCTTGCATCATCATCCTCAAATTTCAGAGAGCAAGCAATGCAAAGATTTTTTTATTTTTTATTTTTTTATTACGTTATGTTAATCATCATACATTACATCATTAGTTTTTGATGTAGTGTTCCATGCTTCATTGTTTGCGTATAACACCCAGTTTGTTTCTCAGAGTCCCCAATGTCTATCACCCAGCCACCCCCAACCC
>NW_027976510.1:0-205 GCF_054177405.1 Leptonychotes weddellii
GAGAGTTGTTGCTATTCTTTTCTTCGATCTCCTGTTGAGTTTGTAGGTGTTCAGAATGGTTTGATCCCTATCCAGCTGAATTCCTGAGAGGAGACGAAATCCAGGTCTCCTACTCCTCCGCCATCTTGCTCCGCCCCCCCCAAACATTGTGTTTTCTTGAGCATGACTTGTCCCAGTGCAGGTAGAGGCTAGGCTGAAGATTGGT
>NW_027976511.1:0-205 GCF_054177405.1 Leptonychotes weddellii
TCCCATGGCTGGATAGGGAAACCAAGGCCCGGGAAGCCCAAGTAAGCACGTCACAGAGGACTGGCCGTGGTGGTGGTGGACATCCTCCTTATGCCCTTATGCCTCCTCTGGACAGGAGGGGGGAGGTGGCGGGGGTCCTCAGGGAAGCAGGGACCCCGAGGCTGGGTTTCCCTGAGCTGGGATTCACCGTGGCACCTTCCCCACG
>NW_027976512.1:0-205 GCF_054177405.1 Leptonychotes weddellii
AAAAAAAAAAAAAAAAAAAAAAAAAAAAAATCAATCCACAAAAATCACCAGACTCAGATATAAAATGTTACTGAAAAAACATTAATACCAAAATGGTGATTTCTTCTCACGGATGTCAGCGGCTGCAGCTCTGACAGCGAGGGTGACAAGGGCCTCCCTGCGCCCCCCAAGGCCAAGGCGAGCAAAGGGGGGATCGGCAGCTGAG
>NW_027976513.1:0-205 GCF_054177405.1 Leptonychotes weddellii
AGTCTTGTTTCATGGCAATTTAAAACTTATAAAATAAGTTGTATATACACAACTGTACCAGTAAGTATCACCTGGTTGATAATATATTTACCATCAACTACCCATTCAATGTTTCTGTGGCTTTCAGGAAAAACAAAACAAAAATGAGAAGTGAAACGTGTCAGGATAATGCTGATGTTGCTTGTTTATTCATCTGGGACATAGC
>NW_027976514.1:0-205 GCF_054177405.1 Leptonychotes weddellii
TTGAACGAGTCATCCCCACCGCCGATGGTTTTGTCACTTGGCATCTGACCATCAGGCTGAATTCCGTGTTCAAGGCAGTACAGTTCCCAGCAGGCATTGCCGATCTGGACACCTGCCTGCCCCACGTGGATAGAGATGCACTCGCGCTGGGAACCAGAACATAAACGTTGAGACCTCCTTGTTTTCAAGGCAATCGACATTATAT
>NW_027976515.1:0-205 GCF_054177405.1 Leptonychotes weddellii
TTCTTGAAACATCACAGTAGCAGCCTTGCAGTTACTGGGCGGGGTATAGCCTTCCATTTAAATCCCCGAGTTTCAGGATCACTGAGAAACTTTGTACGTTTAAACATTTTGCATGTTTTTTTTAAATTAGGTTACATAATTCCGTATAGTTTTGGTAACTGCAAGATTGAAACAGATACATTTTCAAAGGATTTCTTTCCTCTCT
>NW_027976516.1:0-1100 GCF_054177405.1 Leptonychotes weddellii
AATGGATTGGCGATGCTTGAAGGATTTCCCACATTCCTTACATTTATAAGGCTTCTCTTCACATTCCTGATACTCATATGGTTTGTGGCCAATGTGAGATCTCATGTGCTTGTTAAAGGATGAATGATACATGAAGACTTGTCCACACAAAGTGCATTTACGTAGTTTTATTCCAGTAGGACTTTTCTTCTTCTGATTACGATATGGAATCTGGCTGAAGATTTCTTCATACTGACTACATTCTTTACTTTTACAGAGCCTTTCTACCATTTGACTGCTGTAAAAAATGGGAAACATATTAATAGCTTTGTTATTTATTTTGTTATTTATTAATTATGACAGTGACTTTTTTACCATCTTCAAGGAAAATGTAGGTTTTCTGCATATTTTGATTGTTTGAAAATGAACATACTGACAGCTTTACAACAGGGCTCCATCTTAGCTATTATCAAAACAGTAATATTCATAAATACTATTTCTACATGCAGTTTCCAGATATACTGTTTTTCAGAAACTGTACATCTCGGTCACGTGTGAGAAAAAACTTTTGGTGAAAATATCCTAAGGATCAATGAATTTAAAGCTGGGCTGATTTATTTGCTTGTTTTTTTTTTAAGATTTTTTTTTTTTAGGAGCGCCTGGGTGGCTCAGTCGTTAAGCATCTGCCTTTGGCTCAGGTCATGATCCCAGGGTCCTGGGATCTAGCCCCGCATCAGACTCCCTGCTCTGTGGGAAGCCTGCTTCTCCCTCTCCCACTCCCCCTGCTTGTGTTCCCTCTCGCTGTCTCTCTCTCTGTCAAATAAATAAAATATATTAAAAAAAAAAGATTTTTTTTTTTTTTTTAAATTTATTGACAGAGACTGTGACAGCGAGAGAGGGAACACAAGCAGCGGGAGTGGGAGAGGGAGAAGCAGGCTTCCCACTGAGGAGCGAGCCCGACGCGGGGCTCGATCCCAGGACCCTGGGATCATGACCCGAGCCGAAGGCAGATGCCTAAAGACTGAGCCACCCAGGCGCCCCTATTTGCTTGTTTTTAAAATTTCATGACATCTCTAGATTCTCTAATGAAACCTTGTTTTCTCATGCGAATGCTACTCACC
>NW_027976517.1:0-205 GCF_054177405.1 Leptonychotes weddellii
AGACTAAGGTCATTCCTGCTGAGCAGGACTTCCTTAGAAACATCACTGTGCTCTTGAGCAACTGGTTGGGCCTGGACATGTCTGCTATGTTTCTTCTGATTAAGTTCACCATATTTTCTTTTAGGACATGTTAGCGTTTTGTGGGCCTGTTTTGAGATTATGACAGCATCCTGCTCCTCATTAAACCTCCACCCACCGTAGAATC
>NW_027976518.1:0-205 GCF_054177405.1 Leptonychotes weddellii
GGAGAGCCTGGACACAGACAAGTTGGCACAGATGCAGTTCTCAATGACATTTTTCCCACAATAATGGAGCTGGGCAGAGAGAATGGGGACAGGTGAAAGCAGCAAAGTATTCCGAGCCACAATGAAAGCACTAGCTTTGACCACGAATTGGTTAGTGATGATGGTTGGATATTGTAGTGGGTGGCAGATGGCCGCATGGCGGTCA
>NW_027976519.1:0-205 GCF_054177405.1 Leptonychotes weddellii
TCTGATTTTTTTTCATGATTATTACTTTTATAATGCTTTTACAACATTGCATATCAAAATCTTTTTAAAATGTTTTATTTTTCCTCATTTATTTTTGGTGTCCCTGTTTGCTGTCATCTTTAGCACCTGCTGGGCCTCCTGTTGTAGGATCCAAGAGGTAAGTGACACTCATCTTGAAGCACCTTGAAAATTGTGTATCCCTGGT
>NW_027976520.1:0-205 GCF_054177405.1 Leptonychotes weddellii
AGGCATCGGCCTAGGACTCCACATTCTTACAGAACTCTCTCCCTGATGGCATTGCACAGTTAGAGATGCAAGGCAAGGACTGGTAATTTTTCAAGATGTGACCCTTCCCAACTTAAACACAGTTTAAAACCTCTTGTTGGCTTCCCAGTGCTTTTAGGGGGGAGACCAGTGCCTTTAGCTTGGCTCATTGGATACCATCCTCCCT
>NW_027976521.1:0-205 GCF_054177405.1 Leptonychotes weddellii
GTAGCATGTCCTTCAATTTGGGTTTGTCTGATGTTTTCTCACGGTTAGATGGGGTTCTGGGTTTTGGGGGGAAGATGACGTGATGAAGGGTCCTTCCCACCCCATCATGTCCACGGTGATGCACCATGTACAGGACATTCGTATGAGCCTTGATCACCTGCTGAGGTCGTGCGGTCAGCTCTCTCCTCCGTGAAGGTACCTCTCC
>NW_027976522.1:0-205 GCF_054177405.1 Leptonychotes weddellii
CACTTTTGCATGGAGGCGAGTGGCAGGGCACTGCGGTCTAGATCAGAGGGTTTTCAATTGACATGATGGGCCACAGAGAGGTGGGAAGTTTCCTGGAAAGGGAGTGCTGGGTCAGAAGTGGCATCTGTAAAAGGTAATTTAGACAACTGGGTGCAAGACAGTATTTCAAAGGGCGCCTGGGTGGCTCAGTCAGTTAAGCGTCTGC
>NW_027976523.1:0-205 GCF_054177405.1 Leptonychotes weddellii
TTTTTTCTCTCTAGCCTGCCTATCAGAACCTGAGGCAACGGGTTGACAACTTTGTTGCGAACCACTTGGCAACTCATACATGGAGTCCCCACCTCAATAAGAACCAGCTAAGAAACAACATTAGGCAGCAAGTGCTCAAGTAAGTCTCAGAAGCACAGGGCCCCTAGGCCAGCTTGACGATGTCCGTCTACTCAGTGATGGGCAG
>NW_027976524.1:0-205 GCF_054177405.1 Leptonychotes weddellii
GATTCATTGTTCGTGCACAACACCCAGTGCTCCATGCAGAATGTGCCCTCCTCAATACCCACCACCAGGCCAACCCATCCTCCCACCCCCCTCCCCTCTAGAACCCTCAGTTTGTTTTTCAGAGTCCATCTTCTCTCATGGTTCGTCCACCCCTCCGATTTCCCCCGCTTCATTCCTCCCCTCCCGCTACCTTCTTCTTCTTCTT
>NW_027976525.1:0-205 GCF_054177405.1 Leptonychotes weddellii
TGCTATAAAGCCTGGAAAGGAGTGAGCGAGGGTGACTCAATTTCCCAGCCTCTCTTGTATGCATATTTTTTTTATTCTTATGTTAATCCCCATACATTACATCATTAGTTTTAGATGAAGTGTTCCATGATTCATTGTTTGTGCATAACACCCAGTGCTCCATGCAGAATGTGCCCTCCTCAATACCCACCACCAGGCTAACCCA
>NW_027976526.1:0-205 GCF_054177405.1 Leptonychotes weddellii
TTAAGGTTGCCATCTAAAGCAAAAGATACATAACCCCCATTGCTTTGAGAGTAATGTTTAAGTCAAAGAAATCACAATTGGAATTAGAAAATACTTTAAATCATAATGAAGTAGGACATTTCAAAGCATGTGGGATGCTTTTAAAATCATGCCCAGAGAGGGACACCTGGGTGGCTCAGTCGGTTAAGCGTCTGCCTTCGGCTCG
>NW_027976527.1:0-1099 GCF_054177405.1 Leptonychotes weddellii
TATCACTAATTCTTTCTTCTGCCTCATTTATCCTAGCAGTTTGAGCCTCCATTTTTGATTGCACCTCATTAATAGCCTTTTTGACTTTGACTTGGTTAGATTTTAGGTCTTTTATTTCTCCAGAAAGGGATTCTCTAGTATCTTCCATGCTTTTTTCAAACCTAGCTTATAATTGTAATTCTGAACTCTAGTTCTGACATCTTATTAATGTCCATATTGATTAGGTCCCTGGCAGTCAGTACTGCCTCTTGTTCTTTTTTTTGAGGTGAGTTTTTCCATCTTGTCATTTTGTCCAGAGGAGAACAGATGAATGAGAGAACAAAATGCTAAGAGGGTAACAACAACCCCAGAAAAATGTACACTAAACAAATCAGAAGAGACCCGAAACTGGGGGAAAAGAAAGGGAAAGAAAGAAAAAAAGAAAAACAAAATAAGAAAGAAAGAAAAAGAAAAAGGAATATGATCAGATATGATCAGTCTGGTGAATAAATCAGTGCCACACACTAGATTTTGGGCGTCTTTCGGTCTGTTAGAAGAAACTGTCTCCCAAAATTTTAAAGAAAGAAAAACTTATATATGTACAAAAATAAGGGTAAATACGATGAAGGGATAGGATATGATTGTAAAGATGAAAATTATAAAAGATTTTATAAAAGGAATTGGTAAGAAGTTGGTTGAAAAAAGAAAGAAGAGAAATTGAAAAAAAAAAAAGGGGAGAGAATGTGATCAGGCAGGAGTCTAGAACAAAGCCATACACTAGAGATTTAGGGTATATTTTGGTCTGTTAGAAGAAACTGCATTCCAAAATTTTAAAGAGAGAACAACTTATATATATATACCAAAAATAGGGTTAACTAAATGAAGGGATACAATATGACTCTAAAAATGAAAAATAAAAAAGATTTTTTAAAAAGGGATTGATAAGATGTTGGTTGTAAAAGTGAAAAAGAAAAATTCAAAAAAAAAATAGAAAAAGAAAATTTAAAAAATTAACCTTGAAAGATTAAAGAATCATGGTAAAAAAGCCATGAATTCTATGTGCAGTATTCCCCTAGCGCTGGAGTTCTGCCATTCTCATTGATCGGTAAACTTGGTCTTG
>NW_027976528.1:0-205 GCF_054177405.1 Leptonychotes weddellii
CTCCCCGCCTGTGCTCTCCTGCTCTCTGTGTCAAATAAATAAAATCTTTTTAAAAAAGAAGAAGAAGAAGTCTGAATGAATTGTTTCCAGAGTAGAATGGAGCAATTAGCCTTGAACTACAAATGAAGATTTGGAGTGGCTTTTGAGGAAATGAACAAGGGAGTGGACCGTGGACATTTTGGGTAAAAACTGCTTAAATGTTAAT
>NW_027976529.1:0-205 GCF_054177405.1 Leptonychotes weddellii
TAGTTTTTAAAATTGGTGAAAGACTTGAACAGGTGCTCCACAAAAGAATATATCTAAATGACCGACTCACATGAAAAGGTTCTTGTTAGGTAAATGTAAATTAAAAACACAGTGAGATGCTAGACCAAAAATATCAAGTGCTGGCAAGTCTATTGAACAACTGGAGTTCTCACACGCTGCTGGCAAGAATACAAATTGATTCAAG
>NW_027976530.1:0-205 GCF_054177405.1 Leptonychotes weddellii
ACCACGTCTTCTTTATCCATTCATCTGTCGATGGACATCTTGGCTCTTTCCACAGTTTGGCTATTGTGGACATTGCTGCTATAAACATCGGGGTGCACGTACCCTTTCGGATCCCTACTTTTGTATCTTTGGGGTAAATATCCAGTTTTTAACTCTGTTTTGTAAGTGGGATATGTAAACACACACACAAGAACAATCAGAAGTA
>NW_027976531.1:0-205 GCF_054177405.1 Leptonychotes weddellii
CATTTCAGCAACATCAGCAATTAAAGAAGGGGGTTATAACTACTGGATCCTATGCACATTAAAAGTTTAATAAGGAAATATTATGAACAACTCTATCCCCACAAATTTAATTAACTTAGATAAAGTGAACCCAAAATACAAACTACCCAAATACACTCAAGGAGAAATATATAAATATCTGTGTATCTATTAAAGAAATGAATAC
>NW_027976532.1:0-205 GCF_054177405.1 Leptonychotes weddellii
GTGGAAGAGAGTAAATCTTGACAAAAGAGATATCAACCAAAGAGCAAAACAATCATTTTCAATGTCTATTTTTAAAAATTTTTTATTGTTATGTTAATCACCATACATTACATCATTAGTTTTTGATGTAGTGTTCCATGATTCACTGTTTGTGCATAACACCCAGTGCTCCATGCAGAACGTGCCCTCCTTAATACCCCTCAGC
>NW_027976533.1:0-205 GCF_054177405.1 Leptonychotes weddellii
TTCTCACAGCAATAGTTTTTAGGGGTCTTGGGTCTGCTTCATTTTTATATATTCATAAGCATTTAATAATTTTGGATGTTACTCTCTATTGCGTTTTACTGAATTTCATTTTCTCACTACTAATTGTCCCTGCAGAGAGATACAATAGATTGTGAAATCAACTTATTTAAGGTATAATTTAGGTACAATAGACTGCATGCGTTTT
>NW_027976534.1:0-205 GCF_054177405.1 Leptonychotes weddellii
GCCCCGACGGGGAGAGATGCCTGAAGCACCCGCATGCGCCGTCCCGGCCTGGGGGCTGGGGGTGGGGGCCTGGCTGTGAGCACGCGACCCAGCTGCACATACACACGGGACTGCTGGCCCTGAGCATGGGCACAGCGGGCCGGGAGAGCCCCCGGGGCTTGGGCGCTGGGACGGAGCCTGGCAACCACGCTCCGTCCCCAGGGCA
>NW_027976535.1:0-205 GCF_054177405.1 Leptonychotes weddellii
TCTGTCGTACCTGCGCTCGCCTCTGTAATGCTGAGGAAACCATCGTTATCGACATCGGCATCAATGGTTACTGCGTTTTGTCCAAATGCCACGGTCGGTGCGCCAGTGACGATATTGGCAGTGTCATTAGCATCGTTACCTGTATTGCCAGCTTCATCATAGATGGTCGCGGTAACGGTAAATGTTTCACCGTCAGCAGGTAGAG
>NW_027976536.1:0-205 GCF_054177405.1 Leptonychotes weddellii
ATTTAGATATCTCAATTCATTTTATACTGTGTGTTTAAATTAATTTTAAATTTAATTTAAAACTGAAGCTTTTAATGTAATTAGTTAAAATTACTTACCTTTAATTTAAAATTTAAATTTCTATCAATGGCTCTTATCAAACTAGAAATTTCTAGTCCAGTATTAGATCATTTACGAACGTCACATTCCTCAATATATACATGCA
>NW_027976537.1:0-205 GCF_054177405.1 Leptonychotes weddellii
TACACAAAATCATTATTATCTTGTGGAAAAAAATATTTTTTGAAGCCATTTGAGTAATGTCACATTCTTTAACTATTATAACTTAAGTTACCTGTGTAGAACATTCTGTCACTTATAGCAGGCAGTCGCAGTATTGCAGCTCATAAATGTTTATGATACTTAATATATATGTGTGTGTGTGTATATATATATATATATATACATT
>NW_027976538.1:0-12297 GCF_054177405.1 Leptonychotes weddellii
TGGGGGGATGGGTTAGCCTGGTGATGGGTATTAAAGAGGGCACGTTGAATGGAGCACTAGGTTTTATATGCAAACAATGAATCATGGAGCACTACATCAAAAACTAATGATGTAATGTATGGTGATTAACATAACATAAAAAAAAAAAAGAACTCAAGGAAAGCTTATTATCATAGTGTTCTCCAGACTATGGGTTCCCCCGCACTCCCCTCCAAGGACTACCACAGCAACCCAAGGATGCCAAATTCAGAAAAGGATGACTGGCTCAGACGCCCTTCCATTGCACGTCAAAATAGGCAAAGCCTGTGGGAGATAGAGGAGCCTTCCCCCTGGCTAAGTAGGCAGAGAGGGAACTCACATAGAAATACCAGGATGGTGAGTGCTGTGAATTGTGTAAGACTGATGAATCACAGACCTGTACCTCTGAAGCAAATAATATATTACATGTTAAAAAAAAAAAAAAGATAGTAGGAAGGGAAAAATGAAGGGGGAGAAACCAGAGGGGGAGACCAACGATGAGAGACTATGGACTCCAAGAAACAAACTGACAGTGTTAGAGGGGAGGGGGATGGGGGGATGGGTGAACCCAGTGATGGGTATTAAGGAGGGCATGTACTGCATGGAGCACAGGGTGTTATATGCAAACAATGAAGCATGGAACACTACATCAAAAACTAATGATGTAATGTATGGTGACTAACATAACATAATAAAATAAAACTTAAAAAATATTAAAAAAAAGAAATACCACGATGTATAGGAGGTCTATGAGAATCATTTAAGTGCTCTGCACATGGATATGTAGTTACATTTAATTAAATCAATAGTTTTAAGTGATTGTCTATTGCAGTCATGCTTATCATTTTCCCTAATGCCTCCTCTAAGGCCAAATTTCACTGCTCTCCACACTCGGATTTCCAGATGTGTATGTTCACTTCGTGGTCCCCCTCCGTTCCCCATAAGTGCATAGGTGGCTGACTCCCTTATTCTCTGAATGACCGGCACCCACGCATGTCCACAGGGCATCCTGGGGACTCTTACTGCAAGCATTCTCTTCAGAGTGGCAATCTTTTTCTGTTCATCATAAGCAGTTCATCTTAGAATTACAAGAGCGGGAGCCAAGATCAATGGCAACCTGATTTATGGCAGCTCTTACCAACAGCTTGTGGAAATTAGAAATAAATATGGGGTCAAACGACTCACCAGTAATTTGACATTGGTAAATCTGGCTTATTTAAAAGTCTTAAATAATAAGGACCTTCAGATCTTTGTTTCAACTGAAAGAGTATCAGTGCATTGCCTGAAGAGCCTTTTAGAGCTGAAAAGGTGCTTTAAAGTGTATCACCATTAGTACTATTTCTCCACTCTCTTAAATACTGCAACATAACTGAATTGGCAACACAATAGTGTAGTCGTTCACAGCCTTCACTGGCATATAACAGTGGAGCGAGCCAGAGGCGGACTGTTCTTGGTGTTAAAATCATGCCTGCGTGTTTATTTGCAGACTACTGCAAGTCAATAAAACGGGTATCTGTATGTCTGAGTACACTAGGAAAGCTATGAATACCAGAATGAAGTAATTCAGAAGTTTCATAATCTAAATAAAATAGAAGCAATGCAAAATACCAAAAACAATGACAATTGCATAACTGTACATAATTATTTTAAGAAAATGATGATGATGCTTAAGTCTGAATGACGATTTGATTCAGTTAGTCCAAAGTTGACTTTGACTTCAATTTACAAGGAACAATTTCTTGTCATAGAGTTGCTAAGAAATATGTTTTGAACATACAGAACAGTTTACCAGAAGCAGTAGTGTATGTATATATGTGAACTGTAGTCTCCATCTTCTGTGAAAATTGTAAGAGATTTTATTAACACACAATGGCAAAAATGCAAATGTTACATAACTGTAGAAAAATCTGATATTTGAATGGGGCAACAGGAATTAAGGGGGTGACCTGGTCCATCTTACCTCTTAGCGGTTCAGTTAACTGAGAAAAGAATAAAAGGGAAGGACATTCTATAACTGGATGCTTGCACGTGATTTGCCTGACATCAGGATTTCTCCTCATGGCTAGCATAAATTTTTCATGCCACAATTTCATTCCATTTCTTCTGGTTTTATCCTTAATAGGGACACATACAACTGGCTACATAATAGGCTGTCCTGTAATGCAAAATTGTCTGATCAACTTTGGGGCAGTATTTTTGTGGTCAGGGGATAACCCTGCATCACCCATACAGTGGGCACATTGGGGAATCTTTAAGAACACTTGAGAGCTTGGGAATGATACAGACTTGAAGCTGGGGGCAGTTGGTCATGGTCACCTAGTGGCCACAGCTCTGCTGCCCCCTATCTCATGCCACCGTCCTTCACCTCCTCCATCTTTCAGATTCACAGGCACAGCATCTCACAGCATTTATAAGTCCATTTTGCAAGTAAAGATACATGAGTATCAGAGGCAGCGAAGTAGGATGAGCAGAGGTAGTTAAGACTAGGGGAATGAGTAATATCCTAAAAGCAAAGAGAAGGAAAGGGTGTGAGAGGCCATAAATTCAACTTCTAGGGTTTCAGATAGGAAGAATTTGAGAGTCAAGGCAATGTGATGGCATTATTGAGATTACACAACTAGTCAGGGATACAGAATGAAACTTCTGATTTTTATTTCTATATCTTTTCCACTACATTATATTGCAAAGCCTTTTCCCACACTGTGTGCATGTATATAATACATACATAAAAAGTAGCCAGGGAGAAGACTGAAATGGATAGTTTATTTTAGGTAATCCCTTTGCTCTTTCTGGAACATTTCTTTTGGCTGCTCACATGCCTAGGGTGAATGCTTTGATTTCCTCCCTGATTCATGTCAAATGTCACCTTCTCTGACCCTCCATCTCAACCCTTTCAGAGAGAAAGAGCATGGTGTCAGGGTAATAGCAACAAGTTTGATTTCAGGCATGGTTAGCAAGTGGAAAACTGGGATTGAACTCAGGTCTGTTTTGCTCCAAGTACCTGCACCATTAACTGTGCTACATTCAGAGTGACCAAGAGAGCTGAAGGAGATGACCTTTCTAATGTACTGGGTCCACCATCTTATTTCTCTCTTCTCTCATTTCCAAGCTCCCTTTTCTATTTAATCTCCCAGGAAAACTATCATGGACTTATTGCTCTCAGAACATTTTTATTAATCAAAAGATTTGATAATTTTTTTTCAGTCAATGAACATATAGGGAGTTTTGAATCAGGTTCAGTACAAGGAGTTAAAGAACTAATAACCAAATGATGAGATAAGAGCCATATTGGGAAGGGCTTTATATGCAATACCAAAAACTTGAGCCTTTATCTTATGGGCTAAAGGGAGATATTGGAAAATTTTCAGCAGTAGAGTAAGTTAATCTGATTTTTATTTTAGCTGAATCAATCCGATTGCCATGTGAAGAATGGACCAGAGATGGAAAAAACTCACTAGGAATTCCAGTTCCAGTGGGCTAGCCACAGAGAAAGGAGGAAAGCTTAATTTAGGCAGTAAACTATTGTAAGAATAAAAACAAAAGAACCAAAACCAAACATTGTACTCTAGTTGCTATTTTTTTTTCTCATAGGGGCATGGATTAGCAATTCTGAAACAATTTTATTTGCATACTAGGGTTAAACAAATAAGCCAATATATTGTAGATAATGAGAGCCAGGTTTCTCACTATTGGAGGAAGAAGTTTCAAATAAGGAAAGAAAGAGACCAAGATAAACCCTGTGGTGCTCATTAGCATTAGAGTTATCAATGTGGAGTCAGGGGATTTAAAGATATCTACAGATACATAGAGAGGCAGATGGGGGAGGGGGGCTTTGCTTATGCATGAGTTAGTATACATTCCTATATTCCCCAGCTCCGTCCACTGAGACAGACTCCATGCAGTCACCCCACAGCAGCAATGAGCACACCCAGTGCTGAGACCTTGGTTTCTAAATACCATTGTCCAGTAAAAAGTAACCAGGGCTCATTAGAGAACTGGTAGATTCCAGGGAGAGGGAATAAAAAAATATAAGATGAAGCTGTAGCATTTTCTGGTGCCAGAAAGTAAGAAAGTACTTAAAAGGAGAGAAAGGAATGTGTCCATAGTGAAAAGTTACAGAGCCAACTTGATAGCGCTCCCAATGACTAAAGTTGGAACAACTTGAGAAACAAAATAAATAATAAAGATTAAAATAAATAGCCATGAGTCTCTATTCATATAAATAACTAACTGAATATATACATAAATGGAGGAGGAGACCACTCTTTCTTGCATAAGGATTCCAATTAACAAGTGTAGAAAGGGGGCGCCTGGGTGGCTCAGTTGTTAAGCGTCTGCCTTTGGCTCAGGTCATGATCCCAGGGTCCTGGGATCGAGCCCCGCATCGGGCTCCCTGCTCCGCGGGAAGCCTGCTTCTCCTGCTCCCACTCCCCTTGCTTGTGTTCCCTCTCTCGCTATCTCTGTCTCTCTCTCTCTGTCAAATAAATAAATAAAATCTTTAAAAAAAAACCAAAAAACAAATGTAGAAAGTAAATGGGAGAAACAAAATCAACATGAAAAGCCTACAGTAATAATTGCTTCCACAAGAACCACCAATCAATGCTAAAATTAATGGGCAAAAGTTTAAGCAGAAACAGGAGATATTTCTCCCCCCAAATATTTACAAAGAGAACAAAGCAACTTTACACTGGAGATTCCTGGCCGATACTACCTTAACACCCCCAGGGATAACATCACTAATGAGTGATGTTATATCAATATCATGTACCTACTGATATTGTGGACCATGAGCAGCACATAACTGCTGTGGCATCTTTCCCAGTAATTCACAACCTCATGCTAATCATGAGAAAAAATCAGTAAAGCCTAATTTGTGGGATATTGCACAAAGTCATGAACAGTGCTCTTTGAAAATGTTGATGTTACAAAAGACAAGGAAAGACTAAGAAACTGTCACAGGTTGGAGGAGATTAAGAAGATATGATAACTAAATGCAACATAGGATCCTGGATTGAATACTGAAACAGGAAAATGACGTTAGCGGGGAAGTTGGTGAAATCTGAATATGTTCTGTATATTAGTTAATAGAATTGTACCGAGGTTAATTTCTATTTGATAATTATCCCATGATTATGCAGAATGTTCACATAAGGTGAAACTAGGTAAAGGGTATTTGGGACCCTCCATACTACTTTTGTAACTTTTCTGCTTGTCTAACTTTATTTCAAAAAGAAAAATTAAGTAAAGCTATAGACAATGGAAATGGAGATCAATAGAAAGGTAGCAGAATCTACAGGATCATTAATCAATGCGATGTAGAGTATCAGAGATAATGGTGGTCACTTCATGGGGAAGGGAGGTAGTAGTGCAGGTGTGGGAGGTCAAAGAGGGTTTCATTTTAGGACATGATGCGTTTGAGGTACTTCTGGAACATCCAGATGGACTCATGATTTAGGCAGTTTGATGAATGTGTCTAGAGTCCAAGAGAGAGGGATTGGAAATATAAATTGTGAAAAAGTCAGCATCTAGAAGTTGTCTAGAGGCATGAAAATGGATGGAATCATAGAGAAAGAACATGAATGGTGAAGAGAAAGGAGTCTCAAGGATGAAACTGAAATTTAACTCTTGTTCACATTAACTTTGTTTTACAAACTTTTGTGGAACTGAGGATATAGCTTATTCATATCTGTGTTCTACCACTTTAGTATTTCACCTGGCAAGTAACGTATGCCCACAGCCATGTAATGAACATATGTTTGCATACATGTGTGGAGGAAGAAATAAATCCATCTTCTTGGACACCTGGGTCACATATATGTTTAAATCTGTCTTTAAACATATTTCATTCTATGAATTCATCATCCCTGCATCCCGGATTTTATTTAAAAGGAATCACAGACCTGTACATCTGAAATAAATAATACATTATATGTCAAAAAAAAAAAAAAAAGAAGAAGAAGATAGTAGGAAGGGAAAAATGAAAGGGGGAAATCGGAGGGGGAGATGAACCATGAGAGACTATGGACTCTGAAAAACAAACTGAGGGTTTTAGAGGGGAGGGGGTGAGGGGATGTGTTAGCCCAGTGATGGGTATTAAGGAGGGCACATATTGCATGGAGCACTGGGTGTTATATGCAAACAATGAATCATAGAACACTAAATCAAAAATTAATGATGTAACATAACATAATAAAACAAAATTTTAAAAAAGGCATTTTCCCTGAGTTTAAAAAAATCTAGGTAACTGATAGAACTGATACCTCAAAGCAAATTATACTTTAAAAATATAATATCAGATTATATGTGACCTATTTATTCCCCTCACCACTTCTAAGAGAATGGTAAAATAATCAATAAGCAGTCTTAAAATTTTAAAAAAAAGTAGGAAATTATTTGCCTGGGGCCCCACACTCTGTCAATGGGTCTTGTCTATAACAGAAGAGCTGACTTCATTCCTACTGTTCTTGCTGAATGTCCAAGAGTCATTCTTCCCTAAGAGACTGTTTCTAGCCAGGATTCAGGTGAATGAGTCAAGCCATGTCAGATGAGAATCCTCAACCTAAACTCCTGGCTCAGACAGCAAACAGAACACCTCGCTTCATGCAGGAGTCCTCTCTGCATGGAGACACGACCTAGAGTTTCCCAGTTATGCTCTGATGTAACTCTGCATGCTATGTAAATATCCTGCTAACGTGTTTTGTTTTGTTCTGGAAAACAGTAAAATATAATGATATTTAAAAAGACAAGTGGCTGCTGAAATCCCCATAACACCACTCTATTTGGGAAAATAAAGCTTACCTGAATATTTTAGGCTTAAGAATTGCTGACCAGATGGCAGGCAGCAATATAAAAGGTATTACAAAGCTCCAACTCCTTCTGTGTGTCATTTAGGAGGATATCGTGCTCAGAATCCTGTTCTGTCACTGTTGGATTAGTTATCCAACCCCCCTTTCCTGTTTTATTTTCTCATGCTAACACTTCAAGAAAAAACATTTTAAAGTCTTGCTGTGAATTATTAATTTATAATCTTTGTGCTTCCTGGCATTTCCCTTGAAGCACTTCTAGGGGCAGACATTGAAAGGGAAGGGTGGTTAACTGGGAGGGGGAAAGACAAACTAGAAGAAAGGATACAGGACATGGTTTGGTTCTTCCTGTTATATAATATGCTGCTTTTCTTTCAGTTTGTTGGAAGCACGGAGAATTTGGCCCAGACGTGTAGAGATTTTAAGCAAGAACACTGCATCATCAGTGGTGAAGTCTTAGGATTCTAAAAGCAAAAGTCTCACCTGGTGTTTAAATGGAAGCTCAAGGACAGTGGGATGGGGTGTTTGGGCCAAACCCAGCTATATGAGATGAAATAAGCTCTAAGTAGGAAGACAGGACATGGTGTTAAAAAACAAAAACAAACCCACTATGATTCAGAAGTGTCCAGTAAGAGAAATTTCACGGAGCTTAGGAGGCTAAGATGAGATTTGGAATATGGTCTGGCAGCAGATAGGAGGGTCCACACCATGGAACTGGGGTCCCCTGTCTGGAAGCAAGTCAAAGCACAGGCCAAGTTCTAGAGCAACTGAGGCATAAGAGAAGTGATGGGGGAGGGGGGAAGAAGGCCTCCCAGGAAGGCGGTGACAGACAAGGGAGACAATTACAGCTGGACCGTGTGAGAGAAGCATCTCAGTGCTTCTCCACCGAGAGCTGGTCAAAAGTTAGAACAGAAGTGACACCGAAATAGACTTGATGCTGAGACAGGTTATGCACTGCAGTGGGGAGTTAATGAACCCACAGCAGAATTGGTCCTGGTGCTCACCAACAGACCTGGCAAAGGGACCTCTGTTGAGGGTGGTAAGGATAGAAAGTTCAGGATTATGTTACGTAATGTTATGTTATGATGTATCATATATACATATGATACATATGTATATATGATATTATATATATATCTATAAAATCAGGTTATAGGAGAGAGATATCTTAAAGAAAGAAGCCAGTTGGAGACTAAATACCTTCCTCTGTGAAGTAGACATTGAGAATGCATTTATATCCAAGTTCTTTCAAAAATAGTTTGTGGCAAATGTGTTCAAGTAATATATCTATATAGATCATAAGCACATCTAATTAACCAAGAGAAGAAAATATTACCCCCCAAAGCATGCCCACCACCACCACCACAAATAACATTAACAACAACAAAACACCTCATTGAAAGGCTCTTCTTTTGTGCAGTCTCTCATCTCTCTCCTCTCCCTCATTTCACCCAATCTGTGTGTACTCAGCAGCTGTATCTGAGCAGAGAGAATGGAATAATAGAAGATGAGCTAAAGCCCTGAATAGGCTGTTTAGATTAGTTCCGAGGCATGGGTAATTGTCTTACTCTTCCCTTTTCCCCTGGCCTGTGTAAACACAGATTTAAATGATTGATCAAAGATAGAATAGTCACATAATGATCAAAAGGAAATTAGGGGAAGCTCAAAGAAATCATATGATCTCAGGTTTGGAGGAAAATAAAGCATTTCAAATGCCAGCCCAGACTTTCCTCTCCCAACTACAATCTACAAGGGGGTCACTCTTGCTTAGGCAGAGAATAAACAGAGTTAAAACAAACACACTACAAGTTTGGTTCTTTGCATTGCTCTACCACATGATAAAAAGTCACTTAGCTTTTTCAACCCTCAGTTTTTTCATCAACAAAGTCAGAAAACACCAATCACCTCCCAGGTTTATGTTGAATATAAAAAAATAAAATGTCTACTAAAACTCTTTTCTAATGCCTTATACACAATCAGTGACTCAATGAAAAGTCTGAGGGTAACATAAATGAATGAATGGACACAAGGCTGAGTCCCTGAGTAATTTTTGTACATGAACAGTGTGAGCCTGAATTACCATTTACCTTTATAGTATGTATCATTATCTGACATTACAAGATATATTTCTTTATTTATATACTATCTACCTCCCCTATGACAATATAAATATCTCATGGTCAGCAAATTCGTCTTACTCACCGCTACATCCCCAGTGACCAGAACAAAGCTTGGCATTTAGTAGACATTCAGTAAATATGTGTTGAATGAATGAATGTGGCAGACAAGTTAGAACTCAGATCTGCCTGACTCCAAAGCCTGTGCCCTTGATCAATAAGCTATGCTAACTCAGAGGGGAGGAGCAAGATGGCAGAGGAGTAGGAGACCTAAATTTCATCTGGTCCCAGGAATTCAGCTAGATAGGAATCAAAACATTCTGAACACCTACGAATTCAACAGGAGATCGAAGAAAAGAATAGCAGCAACTCTCTGAACAGAAAAGTGACCACTTTCTGGAAGGTAGAACATGCAGAGAAGTGAATCTGAGGTGATATTCGGGAGGATAGGTGGCGGGGGAGGGGGCCTCCGTCAACAGCTTCTGGCAAGTGATAGAATCACGGATCACAAAATCAGAACTTTTAGAAGTCGGCTCTGCTGAGGGACGTCGCTCCAGTGGCTAAGCGGGTGGTGGAACCCTCGCTGGGACAGTGTGGTTTCAGGACCCTCGGGGTCACAGAAGGACCGGGGGTGCCTGAGTGTGGCAGAGCTCCCAGGTATCGGAGCAGGGAAGCTGGCTGCAGAGATGGTGCCGAGGCGCGGGCTCTCAGCTCGGGGTTCCCATAGACCATGATCTGCAGCACAGTCAGGCCACTGCTCCTCCAGCAGGGACCCAACAAGCAGCAGATCTGGGGAGACTCCCCTTCCTCCCCCGGGAGGAGTGGTGCAGGAGTGCACAGCAGGGATCTGCTGGGTTTGGAGACTTCACACAGGGTCATGTGCCAGAGATAGAAATGCTCAGTCACAGGCCAGGTGAGCACGGAGTGTGGCCAGAGACTGGGGAGAAGGAGTGATTGACTGCTTTTCTCTGGGGCTCACTAAGGAGTGGGGCCCCGAGCTCTCGGCACCTCCAGGGCGGAGATTGGGAGGCTGCCATTTTCACTCTCCACCTCCAAATCTGTACGGAAAGCTCGCAGGGAACAAAAGCTCCGGAGAGCAACCAGAGCAGATTACTTAGCCCGGACTGGCCAGGGCGGGGCAATTCCGCCTCCGGCAAAGACATTTGGGAACCACGGCAACAGGCCCCTCCCCCAGAAGATCAGCAAGAACAGCCAGGCAAGACCAAGTTTACCGAACAATGAGAATGGCAGAATGCCAGCGCTAGGGGAATACTGCACATAGAATTCATGGCTTTTTTTACCATGATTCTTTAGTCTTTCAAAGTTAATTTTTTAATTTTCTTTTTCTTTCTTTTTTGAATTTTTCTTTTTCCCTTTTTCAACCAACATCTTAACAATCCCTTTTTAAAAAATCTTTTTTATTTTTCATTTTTAGAGTCATATTCTATCCCTTCATAGTAGTTAACCTTATTTTTGGTATATATATAAGTTGTTCTCTCTTTAAAATTTTGGGATACACTTTCTTCTAACAGATCAAAATATACCCTAAATCTCTAGTGTATGGCTTTGATCTACTCTCCTGCCTAATCACATTCTCTTACCCCCCTTTTTTTTAAATTTCTCTTCTTTCTTTTTTCAACCAACTTCTTCTCTTATCAATTCCTTTTATAAAATCTTATAATTTTCATCCTTACAGTCATATTCCATCCCTTCATTGTATTAACCCTTATTTTTGTACATATATAAGTTTTTCCTTCTTTAAAATTTTGGGAGGCACTTTCTTCTAACAGACCAAAATATGCCCCAAATCTAGTGTGTGGCATTGATCTATTCACCAGCCTGATCATATATGATCATATTCTTTTTTTTAAATCTTTTTCTTTTTCTTTTCCTTTCTTTTCTTTTTTCTTTCTTTCCCTTTCTTTCCCCCCAGTTTCAGGACTCTTCTGATTTGTTTAGTGTATATTTTTCTGGGATCGTTTTTACCCTTTAACATTTTGTTCTCTCATTCATCTATTCTCCTCTGGACAAACTGACAAGACAGAAAAAATCACATCAAATAAAAAGAACAAGAGGCAGTACCAACTGCCAGGTACCTAATCAATATGGACATTAGTAAGATGTCAGAACTAGAGTTCAGAATGACGATTATAAAGATACTAGCTGGGTTGAAAAAAACATGGAAGATATTAGAGAAACCCTCTCTGGAGAAATAAAAGAACTAAAATCTTGCTAATTTGAAATCAAAAAGGCTATTAATGAGGTGCAATCAAAAATGGGAGCTCGAACTGCTAGGATAAGTGAGGCAGAAGAGAGAATTAGTGATATAGAAGACCAAATGATGGAAAATAAAGAAGCTGAGAAAAAGAGAGATAAACAACTACTGGACCACAAGGGCAGAATTCGAGAGATAAGTGTGATACCATAAGATGAAAAATATTAGAATAATTGGGATCCCAGAAGAAGAAGAAAGAGAGAGAGGGGCAGAAGGTATATTGGAGCAAATTATAGCAGAGAACTTCCCTAATTTGGGGAAGGAAACAGGCATCAAAATCCAGGAGGCACAGAGAACCCCCCTCACAATCAATAAAAATAGGTCAACACCCCGACATCTAATAGTAAAACTTTCAAGGCTCAGAGACAAAGAGAAAATCCCGAAAGCAGCTTGGGAAAAGAGATCTGTAACCTACAATGGTAGAAACATTAGATTGGCAACAGACCTATCCACAGAGACCTGGCAGGCCAGAAAGGACTGGCATGATAGATTCAGAACACTAAAGGAGAAACTATGCAACCAAGAATACTATATCCAGCTAGGCTTTCATTGAAAATAGGAGAGATAAAAAGCTTCCAGGACAAAAAATTTGCAAACACGAAACCAGCCTGACAAGAAATATTGAAAGGGGTCCTCTAAGCAAAGAGAGAGCCTAGAAGTAACATAGACCAGAAAGGAACACAGACAATATACAGTAACAGTCACCTTACAGGCAATAACAGTGGCACTAAATTCATATCTTTCAATAGTTACCCTGCATGTAAATGGGCTAAATGCCCCAATCAAAAGACACAGGGTATCAGATTGGATAAAAAAAAAACAAGACCCATCGATATGCTGTCTGCAAGAGACTCATTTTAGACCCAAAGGCACCCCCAGATTAAAAGTGAGTGGGTAGAAAACCATTTACCATGCTAATGGACACCAAAAGAAAGCTGGGGTGGCAATCCTTATATCAGACAAATTAGATTTTAAACCAAAGACTACAATAAGAGATGAGGAAGAACACTATATCATACTTAAAGGGTCTATCCAACAAGAAGATCTAACAATTGTAAATATCTATGCCCCTAACATGGGAGCA
>NW_027976539.1:0-1099 GCF_054177405.1 Leptonychotes weddellii
GGAATGTATAGAGTCCAAATTATTGACCAGAACCCAAGCAAGATGCACCTGTTTTCTTGGGACCTTAGGGTTGCTGGCCTCTTGTTTTCCCAGCCTGTCTTCTGGGGGAGGGGCCTGCCCTGCTGTTACTCAGGTAACCCTGTTTGGGCGGAGTTGCCCTGCACCCCTGTGGCGGGGGATGGGCTCAGTGGGAATCAGTCTTTGGGGCTTTTGTTCTCTGGCGCCTTTCCCTGGCGGCTTTCCGCATCTCTTCCGCAAGTCAGAGATAAGAGACTGTTTCTAACCCTCTGCCTCAGAGCAGAGAGACCGCAGTCTGTTCTTCAGTGAGCTCTCCAGGCAACACTGTCTCCGTTTCTGTCCGTGCTGTTATAAACTGCAGCGGCCTGGGTTGTGCGCCCCTCCGCAGCGCTCCCAGTCCTGCCTCCAGTTTGGGGCACATCTCTGCCCTTTATGCTTCTAAAACCACCAGCTGCTCCCAGTTCATGCGCGCGTGACTCCACCACTCCAGGTTTCTGTCCCGGGGACTGGAGTTCGCGTGTGCTCGACTCCGATGCTTGGGGTTTCTACCCTGGGGGTTGCAGTTCACCGGCGCGACCCCAGCGCACCGGGTTTCTGTCTCGGAGGCTGCAGTTCGTGTGTGTGCGACCGTTGCTCTGGGTTTCTGTCCGGGGGGGCTGTGGTTCTCGTGCGCGCAACCCCACCGGTCTGGTTTTCACCCCGGGGGCTGCCCTAAAGTCCTTTCCCGATGCTACTGGTCTGCGAGTCTGTGCCCCGTCCTCAGCGCACGAGGCTGTCACTCACCGGCGGTGTAGGATCCCCACATCCAGGCACCCTCCCGCTGCCATTTATCCTCCAATATCTGCCCGTAGAATCACGGCTCTCCACTTCGTACCTCAAAACCAACTGCCTGCGATATTCTGTTTGTAGAGATCCAGATCTTCTTACATCTCAGGCTGGTTTTGTGGGTGCTCAGAGTGGTCTGGTAGATATCCAGCTCAATTCCGGGGACCAGTTGAAATAGGGTCCTCTACTGCTCTGCCATCTTTCCCCCTCCTCTCCCCAAAGTTTCATCTTTTTAAAGCATCAGCTTTAAGTTCTG
>NW_027976540.1:0-205 GCF_054177405.1 Leptonychotes weddellii
CTGCTGACAGTGACCACTTGCAAAGGAGAGAGAGAGAGCCTTAGAAGGGGGAGATCCCTGGGACCTTGCAGGCAGCACCAGGCTTCCTGCAGCAGAAGGAAACTTTAAATCAAGGAAATGAGGCTCCACCCAGGGACAGGGCCCCACCACTCTACCCTGACTTGCTCTTGTGCCCAGAAAGGGACATGGCCTGGCCCTGTTTTGA
>NW_027976541.1:0-205 GCF_054177405.1 Leptonychotes weddellii
AAAGTTTTAAAGTGCCCCAAACTTTTAAGACAACCTTATGTAACCAGTAACAGGAGAACTTTCTCAGCAGTGCGGCTGGGTGGTCTGGTGAGGAACTACCACAGGCCCCAGTCCTAAAAGGAGGCCTGCAGAAAGGGAAAGCTCCTCCCACTCTGGGCAGCATTGCTTCTCGGCTCCTCCTGCATACAGTGGGAGCCCTTAACAC
>NW_027976542.1:0-205 GCF_054177405.1 Leptonychotes weddellii
ATTGAGGAGGGCACGTTCTGCCTGGAGCACTGGGTGTTATGCACAAACAATGAATCATGGAACACTTCATCTAAAACTAATGATGTAATGTATGGGGATTAACATAACAATAAAAAAAACCCAAACAAACAAAAAAAAATCATGGAACACTACATCTAAAACTAATGATGTAATGTATGGTGATTAACATAACAATAAAGAATTT
>NW_027976543.1:0-205 GCF_054177405.1 Leptonychotes weddellii
GGTTCCAACGGTAGCATTTATCGGATCAGTGGAGGTCAGTTAAAATTGGAGGTGGAGAAAGACATAAATGGAAGCTGAATAAAAGATGAAAGACTATGGGAAAGATAGGATTCCATCCCAGACTGCTTCACTGTCTTTAACCCTTTGTTCCCACTTTGCCTCCATCACTGAGGAGGCAGATGGTAGGATTATGCCAAATAAGTAG
>NW_027976544.1:0-205 GCF_054177405.1 Leptonychotes weddellii
CCCTTTGTTCCTGAAGTATATTTTTCCTAGATATAGAAATAGGGTTAACAGTTCTTCTCTTTCAGCACTTGGAAACTGTTGTGCCAGTTCCTTTTGGCCTCCATAGTTCCAGATAAAAATTTGCTGTCTAGGACATGGGGATTGTCCTGGGCAGAATCACTTTGTACAGTCAATAAATGGTTTAATACATCAAAAAAAATTGCTG
>NW_027976545.1:0-205 GCF_054177405.1 Leptonychotes weddellii
TATTCCACAAAAAATTTTTTTTTGAAAAATTGTAGCATCAAGCAGCAATGGAGAGTCCCTGGTAACTCTGTATTATTCACAAGCATATTATGAAGTTTATGTCTACCTTACATTTTTAGTATTTTGGAGTCAAGAAACTAGACTGGCATGAGTATAAAACAAAATAAACTATTTCCTTTTTGTTTTACCTAAACTACTACGTATA
>NW_027976546.1:0-205 GCF_054177405.1 Leptonychotes weddellii
ACTCACTGTAGCACTCCTGTGCTGCGGAGTACGTTAGCTGGGCCCTATGCCCTGTAACTGCTGCTTCTGAATGTTTGTTCAGCTGAAGCCTTTTCTATCCCACGGACAGTTTGCGCGGAATTAAGAAAGAGGACCCACGATTGCCATAGGGAAAGCAGCATCCTTGCATCTGCATGTGTGTGTGTGTGTGTGTGTGTGTTTGTGT
>NW_027976547.1:0-205 GCF_054177405.1 Leptonychotes weddellii
GCGGGGCTGTGCATGTAAATGATGTGTCACGGCCACCAGCACTGAGCAGCCACCCACGCTTGCCCTCCCCGAGGAAGGAGCTGCAAATCTGAGCCTTGCACACCAGCCCTGTCCGCCCACACAGCCCTCCCCTGTCCAGCGCTCTGGGCCTCGCTGCCACAGCCGGGGGAGCCCAAACCTGCCTGGGCTGCAGACTCCCGTGGGG
>NW_027976548.1:0-205 GCF_054177405.1 Leptonychotes weddellii
GACAGAGACAGAGATAGTGAGAGCAGGAACACAAGCAGGGGGAGTGGGAGAGGGAGAAGCAGGCCTCCCGCGGAGCAGGGAGCCCGACGCGGGGCTCGATCCCAGGACCCCGGGATCATGACCTGAGCCGAAGGCAGACGCTTAACCGACTGAGCCACCCGGGCGCCTGTGCCATATTATTTTAAAACGTACTGACATCTCTCTC
>NW_027976549.1:0-205 GCF_054177405.1 Leptonychotes weddellii
CGCCCGAGCACAAAAGATTTTTGAGGACAGTGTTTGGCGTCGTGAAGAAACATACGTAAAAATTCCTGTGCCTCGTGGAGAATGAGAAGCAAACTCATCAGGCAGAATTAGTGATCTGTCTCCCAAAGGCAGCCCCAAGGTTAGAAGATGGAAGCCCTCTGAGGTCAGTGATTCTCAAATATAGCCTATCACCAACTGTATCTCT
>NW_027976550.1:0-1099 GCF_054177405.1 Leptonychotes weddellii
TGGGTGGCTCAGTTGGTTAAGCGACTGCCTTCGGCTCAGGTCATGATCCTGGAGTCCCTGGATCGAGTCCCGCATCAGGCTCCCTGCTCGGCAGGGAGTCTGCTTCTCCCTCTGACCTTCCCCCCTCTCATGTACTCGCTCTCTCTCATTCTCTCTCTCTCAAATAAATAAATAAAATCTTTAAAAAAAAAAAAAAAGATTTAAAAAAAAACAAAACTTTTTCCCTATTTTTTTTTTTTGGTGTATGTATGAAATGACTGATATTAACTAAATTTATTGTGATAATTATTTCACAATACATGAAAGTCATATCATTATGCTGTACACCTTAAACTTACATAGTGCTGTATGTCAACTCTATTTCTTTTCTTATAGCAGGCCTTTTTTTTTTCTAAAGATTTTTATTTATTTATTTGACAGAGAGAGATAGTGAGAGCAGGAACACAAGCAGGGGGAGTGGGAGAGGGAGAAGCAGGCCCCCACCAAGCAGGAAGCCCAATGCGGGGCTCGATCCCAGGACCCTGGGATCATGACCCAGGAGCCGAAGGCAGACGTCCAATGACTGGGCCACCCAGGCGCCCCTCAACTCTATTTCAATTAAACTTGAAAAAAATAAAATGATAGGAAAGTTTTGTGGCATTTTTACTTGCCCTTTTGATGTGGCAGCAGTCCTGAAAATGGCAGCTATATTCTCAGCTTTCAACTCAGGCTGTTGGACTTAGTGCAAGCCTGGATAAGTATTGAGGGAGCAACAAAGAAAAGAGACAATTGGCAAAGACTGGGAGAGGTATCTGTTCTGGCTCCTGGCTTTCAAGGAAATGCTATCTAAACACAAGTTAAGAGATAGGCTTCAGTGATCACACACAATAAGGGATCAATTCTTTGCAAAAATAGTTTGGAGGGCGCCTGGGTGGCTCAGTTGGTTAAGCGACTGCCTTCGGCTCAGGTCATGATCCTGGAGTCCCGGGATCGAGTCCCGCATCGGGCTCCCTGCTCGGCGGGGAGCCTGCTTCTCCCTCTGACCCTCCCCCTCTCATGTGCTCTCTGTCTCTCTCATTCTCTCTGTCTCAAATAAATAAATAAAATCTTTAAAAAAAAA
>NW_027976551.1:0-205 GCF_054177405.1 Leptonychotes weddellii
TTGGAGCAGTTCTGTGTGCCGAGTTACCGCGCGGCGCAGAGTTCCCCCGGGCCCCACGCCCAGGCCCTCTGTCCCCC
Source organism: Leptonychotes weddellii (assembly GCF_054177405.1). Taxonomy (NCBI): domain Eukaryota; kingdom Metazoa; phylum Chordata; class Mammalia; order Carnivora; family Phocidae; genus Leptonychotes; species Leptonychotes weddellii. The sequence goes on from NW_027976551.1 coordinate 78, forward strand.
CGTCACATCAGCGTGGTGCTTTTGTCAGTGCTGACGAGCAGATACTGCCACCTCGTTGCTCACCAGAGACCCTCGCTCTGTCCCGGGACCCCATCCCGACACCACGGGATTTCGGCTGTCGCTCTGCT
>NW_027976552.1:0-205 GCF_054177405.1 Leptonychotes weddellii
GACAGTGAAAGCAAGAACAAGCAGAAACAACAGAAGACACCAAAACACTTCACTTGTTGGAATTCCGAGATAGAGTTTATTCCATTTGCTTACTTGTTTTAAAGATATAAATGAAAGTTATGAACTCACTGAATACATGTGTATATAACCAGATGAGAAGGAGATGACAGAGATAATAGAGAAAAGAAAATATTTCACCGATGAT
>NW_027976553.1:0-205 GCF_054177405.1 Leptonychotes weddellii
GGGGTAGACGAACCATGAGAGACGATGGACTCTGAAAAACAAACAGGGTTCTAGAGGGGAGGGGGGTGGGAGGATGGGTTAGCCTGATGGTGGGTATTGAGGAGGGCACATTCTGCATGGAGCACTGGGTGTTATGCACAAACAATGAATCATGGAACACTTCATCTAAAACTAATGATGTAATGTATGGGGATTAACATAAGAA
>NW_027976554.1:0-205 GCF_054177405.1 Leptonychotes weddellii
CCCAGCTGGCTTCTCAGACAAAGATGGTGGTGTCTTGTAGGGTCAACAGCCCCGCGTCTGTGTGTCAGCTCTGCAGGTCTTCTTTTTTTCTTTTTTTTTATTCTTATGTTAATCCCCATACATTACATCATTAGTTTTAGATGAAGTGTTCCATGATTCATTGTTTGTGCATAACACCCAGTGCTCCATGCAGAACGTGCCCTCC
>NW_027976555.1:0-205 GCF_054177405.1 Leptonychotes weddellii
GAGAATGTCTCCCTGGTGCAGAGGTCCCGTCCTGGGGCTCAGTTTGCATTGGACACCAAAGCCTGTGGCCACCACAGCTATCCTGGGGGTGGGGGTAAGACAAGGCTGCAGAGGCCTGTGTGGTGCTCACCTTCAGGGTGAGGCCTCTCATTCATTCATTCATCGCGCATTAATGATGTCTGCTCTGTGCCACATGCCGGCGGAA
>NW_027976556.1:0-205 GCF_054177405.1 Leptonychotes weddellii
GAGAAAGCAGAGTTCCATGTGTGTGTTTGGGGGAGTTGGTGACTGCTCATCCTGGTTTTCCAGGCGTGGACTAGGATCTCAACCATCACTTCAGCCACATATCCTTATAGGAGATAATGTACATACAGTACTTAGTACACTCCATAAATATTAGCATAAATATACTAATAGGAACTCAGAAATGTTAGCTATGAGCTCTCATTGT
>NW_027976557.1:0-205 GCF_054177405.1 Leptonychotes weddellii
GGACATGCGGAGAAGTGAATCCAAGGCGATATTCGGGAGGACAGATGGCAGGGGAGGGGGTCTCCGTTGGCCGCTTCTGGCAAGTGATAGAGCCGCGGAGCACAAAATCAGAACTTTTAGAAGTCTGCTCCACTGAGGGACGTCACTCCAGTGGCTAAGCGGGGGGTGGAACCCTCGTGGGACAGTGTGGTCTCAGGACCCTCGG
>NW_027976558.1:0-205 GCF_054177405.1 Leptonychotes weddellii
TTAAGGTTGCCATCTAAAGCAAAAGATACATAACCCCCATTGCTTTGAGAGTAATGTTTAAGTCAAAGAAATCACAATTGGAATTAGAAAATACTTTAAATCATAATGAAGTAGGACATTTCAAAGCATGTGGGATGCTTTTAAAATCATGCCCAGAGAGGGACACCTGGGTGGCTCAGTCGGTTAAGCGTCTGCCTTCAGCTCA
>NW_027976559.1:0-205 GCF_054177405.1 Leptonychotes weddellii
CACTTTTGCATGGAGGCGAGTGGCAGGGCACTGCGGTCTAGATCAGAGGGTTTTCAATTGACATGATGGGCCACAGAGAGGTGGGAAGTTTCCTGGAAAGGGAGTGCTGGGTCAGAAGTGGCATCTGTAAAAGGTAATTTAGACAACTGGGTGCAAGACAGTATTTCAAAGGGCGCCTGGGTGGCTCAGTCAGTTAAGCATCTAC
>NW_027976560.1:0-1099 GCF_054177405.1 Leptonychotes weddellii
GGAGGGAGAGAGAATCCCAAGCAGACTCCACTCTGAGCCCAGAGCCTGACATGGGGCTGGATCTCAAGACCCTGAGATCATGACCTGAACTGCAACCAAGAGTCAGATGTTTAACCGACTACACCACCCAGGCGCCCCTCAAAGAAGATTTTAAATGCACTAATTGATACCTGACAATGAGTTCCAGCTAATGGTGAAAAAAAAATCTTTGAAAATGGAAAGCAGAAGAGATTCTTTTTAATGTAAGTTAAAGTTTAGAAAGTTGGAGATAACGTACTTGAATTTCATGCACTCACCTCTAAAATTTACATATAAGCATATATATTTTTAATAACTTGCATTTATATACTTGTGATATTATGCCTTATGCATATTCCTGATTGCAAATCTGTAGCACATTTCATTAATGTTTTATAATTTAATTGACAGTTTTCCATTTAGGAGACTTTTATGTCATATTCATATTTCCTTTATTATAAATAATGACACAATGAACATCTTTCAACAAATGCATAATTTATATAATTGACTCATTTCTTTTTTTTTTATGATTTTATTTATTTATTTGACAGAGAGTGAGAAAGCACAAGCAGGGGGAGCAGCAGAAGGAGAGGGAGAAACAGGCTCCCCGCTGAGCAGGGAGCCTGGTGCAGGGCTCGATCCCAGGACCCTGAGTTCGTGACCTGAACCGAAGGCAGACGCTTCACCAACTGAGCCACCCAGGCACCCCTAATTGACTCATTTCTTTAGATATGTTCCCAGAAGTGAATTCCTAACAGTCTGTAACAATGGTTTTATAGATTTGGTTCATTGTACAGACGTGTTTCCCAAAGATATATAAAAATTTACACTAGTGCCAGAATTGTGTATGTACCAATTTCACTGTAACCTCTTTAGTATTAGCTAGTTATATATGTATTTTATGTATGTATGTATATATTCATTTATTATTCTTCTTTGAGGGGCGCCTGGGTGGTGTAGTCGGTTAAACATCTGACTCTTGGTTGCAGTTCAGGTCATGATCTCAGGGTCTTGAGATCCAGCCCCATGTCAGGCTCTGGGCTCAGAGTGGAGTCTGCTTGGGATTCTCTCTCCCTCC
>NW_027976561.1:0-205 GCF_054177405.1 Leptonychotes weddellii
TAGGTGGGAGGGGCAGAAGGAGAGGCAGAGAAACCCAGGCAGATTCTGCACTCAGAGCCCGAAGCTGGGGGGCAGGGGGGCCCTTGATCCCACAACCCTGAGATCATGACCTGGGCAGAAACCAAGAGTCAGACACCCAACCAACTGAGCCACCCAGGTGCTCCTGCCTTGTTACATCTTTTAAATGTCTGTGGGGTCTATAGTG
>NW_027976562.1:0-205 GCF_054177405.1 Leptonychotes weddellii
CCATTTCTTTTACTCTTTGTAATATGGTTTTACTATATGTAAAACTTGTAAGGTATGAACATATTTTTCTTGATCTTGCTGAGGTCTCATTGCGCTTCTTCAAACAAGTGTTCACATATGGAATTTTTATTCTGAAAATATTTTAGCTATTATTTATCTTTGAATAAAAGTAAATTTCCCTAGTCTCTCCATTTTCTCTCTTTTG
>NW_027976563.1:0-205 GCF_054177405.1 Leptonychotes weddellii
TCAACTACTTTAGTCTAAATATCTTGTGTGATCAGTGCATTGTTTGTTTAATATTTGTCAACATTTCTATATTCATGAATGATTAGAAATCAATATGATATCATGCTCAAAACTACCAAACTATAGAAATAATTTACAAGTTAACTTTTGCTTTGTTAATTGAGTCATTCTGGATGCACAGGGGTCCCAAACTCAGCAGAAGCTA
>NW_027976564.1:0-205 GCF_054177405.1 Leptonychotes weddellii
TTTTTTCTCTCTAGCCTGCCTATCAGAACCTGAGGCAACGGGTTGACAACTTTGTTGCGAACCACTTGGCAACTCATACATGGAGTCCCCACCTCAATAAGAACCAGCTAAGAAACAACATTAGGCAGCAAGTGCTCAAGTAAGTCTCAGAAGCACAGGGCCCCTAGGCCAGCTTGACGATGTCCGTCTACTCAGTGATAGGCAG
>NW_027976565.1:0-205 GCF_054177405.1 Leptonychotes weddellii
CCACTCAGGTGCCCCAGGATGTGGTTTTCTTTTTTTTTTTTTTCCCTTTATTCCTATCTCTTTATTTTTATTTATTTATTTATTTATTTTTATTCTTATGTTAATCCCCATACATTACATCATTAGTTTTAGATGAAGTGTTCCATGATTCATTGTTTGTGCATAACACCCAGTGCTCCATGCAGAACGTGCCCTCCTCAATACC
>NW_027976566.1:0-205 GCF_054177405.1 Leptonychotes weddellii
ATTTAGATATCTCAATTCATTTTATACTGTGTGTTTAAATTAATTTTAAATTTAATTTAAAACTGAAGCTTTTAATGTAATTAGTTAAAATTACTTACCTTTAATTTAAAATTTAAATTTCTATCAATGGCTCTTATCAAACTAGAAATTTCTAGTCCAGTATTAGATCATTTACGAACGTCACATTCCTCAATATATATATGCA
>NW_027976567.1:0-205 GCF_054177405.1 Leptonychotes weddellii
ACTCAGTGTAGCACTCCTGTGCTGCGGAGTACGTTAGCTGGGCCCTATGCCCTGTAACTGCTGCTTCTGAATGTTTGTTCAGCTGAAGCCTTTTCTATCCCACGGACAGTTTGCGCGGAATTAAGAAAGAGGACCCACGATTGCCATAGGGAAAGCAGCATCCTTGCATCTGCATGTGTGTGTGTGTGTGTGTGTGTGTGTTTGT
>NW_027976568.1:0-205 GCF_054177405.1 Leptonychotes weddellii
CGATCCCGGGACTCCAGGATCATGACCTGAGCCAAAGGCAGTCGCTTAACCAACTGAGCCACCCAGGCACCCCCATGCCCTCTTTTAATACCCATCACCAGGCTAACCCATCCCCATACCCCCCTCCCCTCTAGAACCCTGTTTGGTTCTCAGAGTCCATAGTCTCTCATGGTTTGTCTCCCCCTCCAATTTCCCCCCCTTCATT
>NW_027976569.1:0-205 GCF_054177405.1 Leptonychotes weddellii
TAGTTTTTAAAATTGGTGAAAGACTTGAACAGGTGCTCCACAAAAGAATATATCTAAATGACCGACTCACATGAAAAGGTTCTTGTTAGGTAAATGTAAATTAAAAACACAGTGAGATGCTAGACCAAAAATATCAAGTGCTGGCAAGTCTATTGAACAACTGGAGTTCTCACACGCTGCTGGCAAGAATACAAATTGACTCAAG
>NW_027976570.1:0-205 GCF_054177405.1 Leptonychotes weddellii
CTGCACCCCTTCTCATGCCCCTCCCACAAGCAAGCTGCAAGACTTTTCCAGAGTGCCACATTTTATTTATTTATTTTTTTCTTTATTCTTATGTTAATCCCCATACATTACATCATTAGTTTTAGATGTAGTGTTCCATGATTCATTGTTTGTGCATAACACCCAGTGCTCCATGCAGAACGTGCCCTCCTCAATACCCATCACC
>NW_027976571.1:0-1099 GCF_054177405.1 Leptonychotes weddellii
TGGTGAGACACCTAAAGATAGCACCCATGGTAAGCTATTACCACTCCTAGGGCAGGTAGGGAAAGGGAAGAGGTAGGGCTGGCACCTAAGCAACGGTAAAGGGGCTATTACTGTGGACTCAACTACTACTACAGATTTCACTTTGGGGCAGGGAGAGAGCCAAGGAAGAACTCTTCTCCTTCCCTTCCAATGTCATGTCAGTGACCCTAGTTGGCCAAACCCAATAGAAGGCAGCCAGCAAATGAGGCTAGGGAGTACAGTCTCCAGAAGTTGCCCTCCTGAAGCACAGAGCTGAGCAGAGACAGGTGGGAAGTCCATGTGGGAGAGGGCACATGAAGAATAAGGACCATGAGGTCTTTGCATGACAAAAAAAATACATGAGTCACACTTTGACTATTATGGACCAAGGTTCAAAGCTGAACTTTATGACCAAGGTGAGTGAACACCTCCATTTCTTTATGTTTAACTGGGAATAATAATAACCCTGCATTATAAATATTGAGATGACTATATTAAATGTCTACTATATAAAGTATTGATGAGTACCCAATATACACTAGCAACTGCTGCAACTATTACTACTATTACTAGTGTAGTCATTTTTGTTGGAGGGAGAGGAGAAACAGGCAGCAAAACCAGAAATGTAAGCATTATCTCTTAACAGAAGACATACATGAAATTAACAGCCAAAGCCATACCTGGCAATGAGATAGTAACATGCCCCACTCAAACCAAGAACCAGGGAGGGATGTTTTCTATCACTATTATCATCTAATGTTCTAGAATTTTAGCCAACACAGCAAGATATGTAACACTGGAAAGAGAAGAAATTTACCTTTTTATTACTTTTAGATAATGATGATTCTCTATCCCAACACCCAGATTTTATAATTAAGTGTCTAGACACATAATGAATTTATAAAGCATAAATGGCTTTTCTAAAATTCAGAAGAAAGTTATTATATTTAATGGAAATAAATTCCCTTTTATAATAGTAACACAAAATATGAAGCACCCAAATGGACTTATAAAGAATTTTGCAAACAATGTGAAGACAGCCAAAAAAACTGATAGCTACATGAAAAAAGGAATGTAGTAA
>NW_027976572.1:0-205 GCF_054177405.1 Leptonychotes weddellii
AACCCAGAGACAGAGCATCATTCATGGATACCCAGAGAAGTCCAGGAGGTAATTCTGGGGGGAAGGCAATTACAAAGATTTATGAGCCTCTATTTTGTGTAAAGTGCTCCTCTCAACAATGGAAATAAGACTCTGTCTTTATCTAGCTCCCAAGGAAGGAGGGAAAGAGGTGTGTGTGTGTGTGTGTGTGTGTGTGTGTGTGTGT
>NW_027976573.1:0-205 GCF_054177405.1 Leptonychotes weddellii
TTTTCATTCAGTACTTTAAAGATGTTGCTCCACTGTCTTTACTTACATTGTTTCCAATGAGAAATATAATGTCATCCTTATCTTTGTTCCTCTGTGTGTAACATTTTTTTTTTCCTTTAACTACTTTTAAGATTTTCTCATTATCACTGGCTTTGAGCAATTTGATTATGATATGCCTTGGTGTAATTTTTTTTTTTTTTCCACA
>NW_027976574.1:0-205 GCF_054177405.1 Leptonychotes weddellii
GGGGGGGGGGCACCAGGTGGCCTAGCTGGATGAGCATGGGACTCCTGATTTTGGCTCAGGTCATGGTCTCAGGGTCCTCGGATCAAGCCCCGAGTCGGGCTCCCGGCTCAGGGGGCGGAGTCTGCTTGTCTCCCTCGCCCTCTCTCCCTCTCTCTTTCTCTGAAATAAATAAATAAATCTTAAAAAAAAAAAAAAAAAAAAGGAA
>NW_027976575.1:0-205 GCF_054177405.1 Leptonychotes weddellii
GAATCCGGCTGAGAGACAGTGGTCTAGATGCAGATCTCCACGGGAGAAAGTGACACCCCAGAGCAGCGCCTCAGCCCAGGTGTGGAATTGCCACCTGCTAAGATGACCTGTGCGGTGGGCCCCAGTCATCGTCATAGACAGGTGGCATACTTGGGTGTATATGGGGGTGGATGCGCACACTTAGGGTGTGCAGGAGGGACTGGCC
>NW_027976576.1:0-205 GCF_054177405.1 Leptonychotes weddellii
GAGAATAACGTTTCGAAGTCAGGAACACTAGGCATGGAAAACTTCACAAATAAAACAGCAAGGACGCCTAAGGAGTGCTCTTGTACATCCAGAGCCCCAAGCACAGTGTCCAGATGGGATAAGTTCTTTGCAAGGAGTTCCCCACTCTTGTTGATCAGTTCACAAAGCTGAGTCATTTGCCCTTGAGCCGAGAGCTGTCGGACAC
>NW_027976577.1:0-205 GCF_054177405.1 Leptonychotes weddellii
TAGAACTACCCTATGATCCACCAAGTGCACTACTAAGTGTTTACCCAAAGAATAGAAAAATATGAATTTAAAGGGATACATGCACCCTGATGTTTATAGCAGCATTATGTACAATTGCCAAATTATGGAAATAGCCCAAGTGTCCATCAAGTGCTGAATGGATAAAGAAGTAGTGATTATATATACATATATATATATACATATA
>NW_027976578.1:0-205 GCF_054177405.1 Leptonychotes weddellii
AAAATACTCAGTAACTAAGAAATACAGTTCCCACATTTGGATAGTGAGATTGAAAAGCATTACACTCACTTTCTCCTCTTGAGACCAACTGCCCTTTTAGACCAGCCTCTAGACCTGCCTTACTCTTTTTTTTTTAATTTTTTTTATTTTTTTTTTATTCTTATGTTAATCCCCATACATTACATCATTAGTTTTAGATGAAGTG
>NW_027976579.1:0-205 GCF_054177405.1 Leptonychotes weddellii
TGCAGATGGCCTCTAGAAGCTAGGAAGATAAAGACATGAATGCTCTACGGGAGACAGAAAGGACACAGCTCTGAGTTCGCCTCGATTTTAGGCCAGGGAGATCCATTCTGACCTCCAGACCTGTAAGATAATTTGTGCTGTTTCAAGCCACTGAGCTTGTAGTAATTTATTAGAGCAATAGGCAGAGGACTAAGCATACAGTGTA
>NW_027976580.1:0-205 GCF_054177405.1 Leptonychotes weddellii
ATTGAGGAGGGCACGTTCTGCCTGGAGCACTGGGTGTTATGCACAAACAATGAATCATGGAACACTTCATCTAAAACTAATGATGTAATGTATGGGGATTAACATAACAATAAAAAAAACCCAAACAAACAAAAAAAAATCATGGAACACTACATCTAAAACTAATGATGTAATGTATGGTGATTAACATAACAATAAAAAATTT
>NW_027976581.1:0-205 GCF_054177405.1 Leptonychotes weddellii
CCTAGGCTGACCCACAAAAGTTGACTTAACTCCTAGTGGATCTGCAACGTTATAGTACTATTGAGGTGCCCAGCAGGTACCCAGGTGAGCCCCTAAATGGTTCTTTAACCTAAAGAAATGTACCTGAAGGGTGACAAGGTTATAAACTGTGACTATTTCTAAGAATAGCATGAGTTGGCCCTTTACCACGTGATAGATCTGAATT
>NW_027976582.1:0-1099 GCF_054177405.1 Leptonychotes weddellii
CAGAGGGTCCACAGGGCGCGGCTCATCCCATGTCCCCCTTGGGGGGGATCGTCCGTGAATAATGCCGATTAAAGTCCTCGAATACCTACTTAGCAGCAGGTGTCTGGGCAGCCTCTGTTCCTTGGTTCAAGGGCCCAGGGCAGGACACTCCCCGCTGTCCACCGTCCGGCCGGGCGGAGGGCTCCCTGGGTCCCTGCGTGAGGGAAGCGGGCGGCCTCAGGGCCTGGAGGAGGAGTCGCCTGGCTCTGGGTGCAGCTCTTTATCTCTGAGCCGTGTGAAGTGGTGTCCAGGGCCCCAAAGCCGCTGCAGAACCCAGTTCACCCGGACCTGCCAGCCTCCTGGCTGACCCCTCGGAGCCCCACCATCTCAGCGTGTGCTCAGCTGCACCACCAGCTCAGGGGAGGGCCCGGGTGTGCACAAGGTGAGTGGCACCAGACTCCCCTAGGCGGGCGAGGCAGGGGAGAGCATTCACAACAGATGTGGTCTCGGACTGAAGGACAGGAGGCAAGCCGGAGCAGGTGCCCGGCTGCTGGGATGGGGTCTCAGACTGAGGGTCTGAACGTGACCACCAGACGAGAGCAAGAGTGGAGCCCTGTAGCTGTCTGCAACAGAGCTGCCCAGGTATCAACATGCACCTTTTGCCTTGCGAAGATGTGGGTCCTGACCCGCTAGGTCTGGGGTGGAGCCCGAGAATCTGCATTCCTAACGATAACCACCGCAGTCATGCTGGGGCTGCCCATCCCAGGGCCACACCATGAGAGCAGCCCCCGTGCGTCTGTGCTGTCCAGTGAGGAAGCCATCCCCTACCTGAGGCCACTCACACTGAAGTCAGTAGAACCCTGGTCCCCCTGTGCCCTGGACACATAGCCATGCCTGACACGAGCCGCCACACGGGCTGGCGCAGGGGTATTTCTGTCACTGAGAACATTCTCTTGGAGAGTGCTGTGCAGATTGTAGGGCTTCGGTGAGAAGCGTCCGAGACAATACGCCTAGAGTTGCTGTGTCAACTGCAATCCAGTTGTATAATTCAATTATCATAAGAGTGTTTGGATGGAGCTTGATTAAGAGTCAGACCATGGAGGTATAGGAGAAAATTAAA
>NW_027976583.1:0-205 GCF_054177405.1 Leptonychotes weddellii
CGCCCGAGCACAAAAGATTTTTGAGGACAGTGTTTGGCGTCGTGAAGAAACATACGTAAAAATTCCTGTGCCTCGTGGAGAATGAGAAGCAAACTCATCAGGCAGAATTAGTGATCTGTCTCCCAAAGGCAGCCCCAAGGTTAGAAGATGGAAGCCCTCTGAGGTCAGTGATTCTCAAATATAGCCTATCACCAACTGTGTCTCT
>NW_027976584.1:0-205 GCF_054177405.1 Leptonychotes weddellii
ATTTTATTATTTTTTTAAGATTTTATTTATTTATTTGACAGAGAGAGACACAGCGAGAGAGGGAACACAAGCAGGGGGAGTGGGAGAGGGAGAAGCAGGCATCCTGCTGAGCAGGTAGCCCGATGTGGGGCTCGATCCCAGGACCCTGGGATCATGACCTGAGCCGAAGGCAGACGCTTAACCGACTGAGCCACCCAGGTGCCCC
>NW_027976585.1:0-205 GCF_054177405.1 Leptonychotes weddellii
TAAAATTTTTTTAAAAAATGAAATCTTGCCATTTACAATGACATGGATAGAACTAGAGGGTATAATGCTAAGCGAAATAAGTCATTCAGAGAAAGACAAATCCATATGATTTCATTCATATGTGGAATTTTAAAAACATAATACACAAGCAAAGGGAAAAAAAAGACAAATCAAGAAACAGACTCTTAATTATAGGGAAGAAACT
>NW_027976586.1:0-205 GCF_054177405.1 Leptonychotes weddellii
TCATAGGGTAGCTCTATTTTCAACTTTTTGAGGAACCTCCATACTGTTTTCCAGAACAATACTAAAATTTTTATGGCACCACAAAAGAACCTGAATAGCCAAAGAATTCTTGAAAAAGAAGAACAAAGCTGGAGGTATCACAATTTTAGATCTCAAGATATACTACAACATTGTAGTAATGAAAACAGTACAATACTTTCAAAAA
>NW_027976587.1:0-205 GCF_054177405.1 Leptonychotes weddellii
GGTTCCAACGGTAGCATTTATCGGATCAGTGGAGGTCAGTTAAAATTGGAGGTGGAGAAAGACATAAATGGAAGCTGAATAAAAGATGAAAGACTATGGGAAAGATAGGATTCCATCCCAGACTGCTTCACTGTCTTTAACCCTTTGTTCCCACTTTGCCTCCATCACTGAGGAGGCAGATGGTAGGATTATGCCAAATGAGTAG
>NW_027976588.1:0-205 GCF_054177405.1 Leptonychotes weddellii
GGCTCAATGACAGGACCCCGAGATCATGACCTGAGCTGAAATCAAGAGTCTGATGCTCAACCGACTGAACCACCCAGGTGCCCCTGCTCTTTCTCTTAATCACAAGATGGAGAAATTCCAGGATCGTATGAGGTGGCAGAGATTTCGTGGTCAGGAAAAAGCCTTCATCGGAACTCTGGGAACAGGTACCAGCACTTAAGCTTTT
>NW_027976589.1:0-205 GCF_054177405.1 Leptonychotes weddellii
ATCCTCAGGGTTGTGGGATTGAACCCCACTTTAGGCTCCTTACTGGGTGTGGAAGCTGCTTAAGATTCTCTCCCCCTGGGGCACCTGGGTGGCTCAGTCGTTAAGCGTCTGCCTTCGGCTCAGGTCATGATCCCAGGGTCCTGGGATCAAGCCCTGCATCGGGCTCCCTGCTCAGCGGGAAGCCTGCTTCTCCCTCTCCTACTCC
>NW_027976590.1:0-205 GCF_054177405.1 Leptonychotes weddellii
AAAAAAAAAAAAAAAACTGAACACAAGTTCTGTCTTCCAAGAAGAAGCTGTTTCACTTTTCCACTTTGGTTTCTGCTGCTTTGGCAGCTTTTTACGCTATCCCAACTCCATGTTTAGATGCCTCACTGGAGCATATTTTAGATGTAGAACCCATATTGCCTTATACTTTGAGGCTATGGCCCTCTTGCTTATTAGAAAATAATTA
>NW_027976591.1:0-205 GCF_054177405.1 Leptonychotes weddellii
CTGCCCTCGTGATCCAGTAGTTTCTTATTTCTCTTTTTCTCAGCTTCTTTGTTCTCCATCATTTGGTCTTCTATATCACTAACTCTCTCTTCTGCCTCATTTATTCTAACAGTTAGAGCCTCCATTTTTTATTGCACCTCATTAACGGTGTTTTAGATTTTGACTTGGTTAGATTTTAGTTCTTTTATTTCTCCAGAAAGGGATT
>NW_027976592.1:0-205 GCF_054177405.1 Leptonychotes weddellii
TCTTATAAATATTCAGAAAATCTCTCAGTCTATAAAAGTCCAGCTTTCCAGTTGTATTTGGCCTGGCCAATCTTGTCATCATTTAGAGGTCATATCCGACGGAGTATTGAGCAGCCTGTCCTAGGCTTCACAATTAAGACCACAAGAGACTGACATTAAAACTGCTGGGGTTAACATCCCCATTGTGCCCCAGTGCCGGAGGGCC
>NW_027976593.1:0-1099 GCF_054177405.1 Leptonychotes weddellii
GCCCTGGCGAGAGCTGTGAAAGTACCTAACTTCAAAGCCTTCACATAAATCATCTTAAAGGCCTGCCCTGAGCCCCGGGAAGCCGGAACGAGGCCGAGAAATCACTGCTTATTTCATCATCGCGTAACCGAGACTTTGTTCCCCCGTGCAGGTCACATCTGTCACCTTCACTGCCGCCACCAGGGTCCCCACCGCCTCCGGACACCTGCATTAGCCACCCTGCAAGGGCTGAGTTGCGAGCCGCGCCCCAGATCCGCGGCCAGCGACTTCCATGTGATTCCAGGGGCGCGAGCGCCGGGGCGGCCTCGAGAGGCTTGTGGTTTCATTTCCTTTGCCGCTTTCAGGGTAGCACGGAAGCAAAGGGAGGGACGCAGTGGTGCTCCACGGCGGTCGGTCTTTGGTCCCAACCCCTGGCGGTGACATCGGTGACAAGGAGGGGATGGCTTTGTGCACCGGGACAAGGATGAGGGGAGCGCGAAGGAAAAAAGGGACATGACAGTAATCATGCCTTTTCTCTGGTCCCTGAGGATGAAATGCGGGCTTTGCCTTCTACCCAGAATTTTGTCTTACATCTGCTGTCTGGACTTAGTTGTCAAAGACCAGGAGGACAGCGGATGGGAGAAGCTGCTGGGATGGCGGCGGGTTGGTGGAATAGAATAAGGTGTCCAGTCTCCGATGAGATACGTGCATTTAAGTTCAACAGCTGTGTTATGAGGATGGGCCGTGACTGGAAAAGACTGACAGCGGCAGGCAAGACATGCACGTAGGCAGCCCCCAGTAAGGTAGGAGCGCGTTTAGCAGAGTCCTTGAGCTCCGAGGAAGAGATGGCCAAAGGATCCCTGGTTCTGGAGTGAGACTGGGCTTGCTGCGCCCACTGGTGCCGCGTTTGCTCTGTGCCAGTGGGGGCCTCGTGGGAGCTGAAACCCAACCAGGGCTCGGCCGGCCCAGCCTCATTCCCTGCCCCGGGGTCACGTCCTTCCCTCCTAAGTGGCTCACAAAGCATTGAAATTTTTTTTTTTTTTAACTCAGCCACCCAGACAGGGGTGTCCTTCTGCAATCCAGCTGTCTGAGTAAGGCAGCTTTTTTTTTTTTTTTTTTT
>NW_027976594.1:0-205 GCF_054177405.1 Leptonychotes weddellii
TTTTTGTTTGTTTGTTTTTTGTTTTGTTTTGTTTTGTTTTTTAGGGACTAACACACCCTTTTAATATGTTTTTAAATATTTTTAAGGTTTAAAAATGTTTAAAGTTTGTAATTCCTAGTAGGAAAACATTATCTGAATGACTACCCTAATGGCAAACCACTATAGAATGTTTCAGTTGCATGTGGGGCAGAGGGGTAGGGATTCT
>NW_027976595.1:0-205 GCF_054177405.1 Leptonychotes weddellii
GGCAGATGAAGGGGGTCGCCCCGTTGGGGGAGGTGAAGGGCTTCTCAGCCAGGCCTGCAGCAGCCCTACCTCTCTGGTGGTGGCTTCACTAGTGGTCAGCGCCGGGTAGAGGGGAGGGGGCGGCTTCCAGATCCCGGGGTAGGGAAGGAGGGGCCGACCGGCGGGGTGGGGGGGCTCCAGGCAGGGTCGGCCCCTTGGGATGTTG
>NW_027976596.1:0-205 GCF_054177405.1 Leptonychotes weddellii
CCTAAGCTGTCTGGTTATGAAACTGTGGTCTTACAACTCTGCTGCACTGCTACTTAAAGAAATTCTGTACTCATATGACCGCACTGATATGAGGAATTCTTAATTGCAGGAAACAAACTGAGGGTTGCTGGAGTGGAGGGTGGGGTGGGAGGGATGGGGTGACTGGGTGATAGACACTGGGGAGGGTATGTGCTCTGGTCAGCGC
>NW_027976597.1:0-205 GCF_054177405.1 Leptonychotes weddellii
CTTATGTTAATCCCCATACATTACATCATTAGTTCTAGATGAAGTGTTCCATGATTCATTGTTCGTGCACAACACCCAGTGCTCCATGCAGAACGTGCCCTCCTCAACACCCACCACCAGACCAACCCATCCTCCCACCCCCCTCCCCTCTAGAACCCTCAGTTTGTTTTTCAGAGTCCATCTTCTCTCATGGTTCGTCCACCCC
>NW_027976598.1:0-205 GCF_054177405.1 Leptonychotes weddellii
TCCCATGGCTGGATAGGGAAACCAAGGCCCGGGAAGCCCAAGTAAGCACGTCACAGAGGACTGGCCGTGGTGGTGGTGGACATCCTCCTTATGCCCTTATGCCTCCTCTGGACAGGAGGGGGGAGGTGGCGGGGGTCCTCAGGGAAGCAGGGACCCCGAGGCTGGGTTTCCCTGAGCTGGGATTCACCGTGGCACCTTCTCCACG
>NW_027976599.1:0-205 GCF_054177405.1 Leptonychotes weddellii
TCATGCAACCATTCCTCTTTTGCCTTAGCCAATTTTGGGATATATTTTTAATTTTTCCTTCCCACCTCCCACTAAAAGTAAGCTACATGTGCACTGCCGTTTATGAATCAGAAAAGGTGGGTGTCCCCTACCAGCTGCTCATGTAATAAAAATAACAACAAAAGTTGTATGACATGGGGAGCCTGTGTGAGTCAGTCAGGTAAGT
>NW_027976600.1:0-205 GCF_054177405.1 Leptonychotes weddellii
TCTGATTTTTTTTCATGATTATTACTTTTATAATGCTTTTACAACATTGCATATCAAAATCTTTTTAAAATGTTTTATTTTTCCTCATTTATTTTTGGTGTCCCTGTTTGCTGTCATCTTTAGCACCTGCTGGGCCTCCTGTTGTAGGATCCAAGAGGTAAGTGACACTCATCTTGAAGCACCTTGAAAATTGTGTATCTCTGAT
>NW_027976601.1:0-205 GCF_054177405.1 Leptonychotes weddellii
CATGTGGATACGTACCTGGCCTGAGGTCCCCATCCCAGATCCTGTCTATGGAGGGGCTGTCCCCCACATCCTGTCCCTTGCCCCAGCAGGCAGGAGGCCTCCCAGGAAATGAGAAGCAGCAGCCTGGTGAGAGCAGACACTCCAGACTCCCCACCTCAGGCATGTGACCTGGGATCCCATTCCCCCCATTTCCTTGAAGCATGGC
>NW_027976602.1:0-205 GCF_054177405.1 Leptonychotes weddellii
CACAGGACTCTTACATCATTAAGCTCAGGTAATGAACTAATGGAGATGACCAAGCGCACAGGAAGTCACACCACTAGTGAGGGTGGATTTACACACCCAAGACTCCCGGAATTGTCGGATGAAGAAAATAAACTTGTTAGGAAAGAGACATTTCGTGAAGTATGGCTGCAATAACAAAGATTAGCATACAAGACACCACCGGCAA
>NW_027976603.1:0-1099 GCF_054177405.1 Leptonychotes weddellii
TATTTTTATCTCACTCACTTGGGTTCCCACATTCAGCTATTTGTCATTCGTTCCTTTATTGTGCACAGCATTGTCACAAAATCCAAATCCCTTCTTAAGTCTACAGAAAATTCCTCACAGGTAAAAATATCAGCCCCCACTTCTGCGGCACTTCCTATGTGTCAGATACTGTGCGTACCATTTGCATATTTAAATCGAAAAGACCTGTTTGGGAGGGGTTTTATTTTCCTAATTTAACAAACTCAACCCAGTTACTATGTGTTAAAGCAGGAACTAGAACCCAGGACTCTTTGACTCCATGTACAAAGTCAAACCATAGGTCTCCAAAGCACCCCAAAGCCTTGGGTTGTGTCTACACATGAAAAGGACAAACAAGAATGAAAACAATTAACTAGAGTTGCAGTAACTGACCAGGGCATTCAGGCCAAAACCACTAGTTGGGGTCTGCATGAAGTGTCCTGAAAATTAAGGTAAAATAGTTTGGGACTTGAGTCACCCAAATAATTCAGAATAGTTCCAGTAACACCCAAATAAAACTCAGGTTTTCAGTTTATTTTTCTTTGTGTATAGTAAGTCTTAAAAGCAGTTTGCCTCCCCAGGACTTTGTTAAAGATACATGCTGTATCACTCTTAGGATAAAGAAAAGCCATCTTTTTTGGGTTTTTTTGATGATCACCTTGTTAACTACTCCATTTACCTCACCCTAGTGGAAGCCTTAGCTGGCTGACCCCACCTCCTCTGACCTCCTTCATGATCCTCTGGGATTTGAGTGACACATTAACAAGACCCTATCATAGCATGGTTACATGCTCCCTGTAATTTTCCCTAATTGTTCAGTGATGACTGGCTTGTTCTCTGCTCCACCCCATTACAGAGCCCTTGAAGGCAAGACATGCTCTGTTACTTCTTCCATCACTCCTGTGGGGCCTGGGGACTGCAAGTACTGCGGTTGATGTTTTAAGACCTGACCAATGAATTTATTTTAAATTCTTGCATTACTTCCTAAGGAATCAACTGTCTGTGGACTGAAAGGATCAGGAAAATGTTGCATGGATCAAGAAGAGAGGTCTTTTGTAAATAGACAGGAACAAGTAAGTAT
>NW_027976604.1:0-205 GCF_054177405.1 Leptonychotes weddellii
ATCGCAACCTTGCTGCACTCCAAGGGTGCCATGGAGGCAGGACCGGGGTCTGATCACATGTGCGGCTTTGTGCTGACCAAGGCAGGGAGCGCTATGTGAACTCGGGCCCTGTTGTGCCCCAGCAATGCTGTCCGTGTTACTGCATTTCCTGCCCATGACCGTGGAGGTCCGTCCTTCTCCTTTTAGAGATGAGGGGATGGGGCGC
>NW_027976605.1:0-205 GCF_054177405.1 Leptonychotes weddellii
TCTCTCATCTGTAATTTCTTTTTCATTACTATCTACACATTATCACTGCTATCTGTCCAAGTCATTTTTTTTCTTTTTTTTTTTATTCTTATGTTAATCCCCATACATTACATCATTAGTTCTAGATGAAGTGTTCCATGATTCATTGTTCATGCACAACACCCAGTGCTCCATGCAGAACGTGCCCTCCTCAATACCCCCCACC
>NW_027976606.1:0-205 GCF_054177405.1 Leptonychotes weddellii
AAGTTACAAAAATAGTAAAGGGTCCCATGTACCTTCATCTGGTGTACCGTAGCGGAGGTACATTACGTAACGTAGTGTAGTTTCACAACCAGGAGATTAGCACTGGTACAATCCACAGACCTGACTCACATTTCTCTAGTTTCACATGTCCTTGTTGGTGTGTACGTGTGTATACACATGTGTGGGTTTAGGTCAGTGCGATTTT
>NW_027976607.1:0-205 GCF_054177405.1 Leptonychotes weddellii
GAGCCACTGGTGCAGGGAGGTTTCTGTTTACTGTTTGTTATTGGCAGGAGGCAAATCTAGACTACACGTAGCTCACTTGCATGTCTGCCCCCTGTGGGCGTGCCTCAGTAGTAACTCGAATGTACTGCGGCTATGGGGTGATGTCCAGGAGCACAGGTGCCCAAGCAATTAATTCTGAGCGAGGTTGTGTCATGTCACCCGCCAA
>NW_027976608.1:0-205 GCF_054177405.1 Leptonychotes weddellii
CATAGCCTTCACTGAATTCACACTCCTGACTTGAGGATAAAAGATCCAAACCATCAGGCAGACTCACATCCTCTGGCAAATTACAGGTATAGGCTTGCACATAATTGCTCGTTATAAACAGAGTTAAACCTGTTATTACGGGTAATAGTTTCACTTAGATATTAGTCTCAGCAATCGGTGAAAATTTAGTATGATAATCAGTATG
>NW_027976609.1:0-205 GCF_054177405.1 Leptonychotes weddellii
CTGATTGCTCGGAAAGACCACGGTCCATACAGGGCTCTGCCCCGGGTGGACGGGGGCGGTGGGGAGACCCTGGTCTTCAGGTATCACATCCGGCCACCACCCACCTGCCAGCACGGGAGGGACGACAGAATGAGATGTGGATGATCAACTGCTACTATGGGACATAGTAGATGCTTCAGAAAGTGTTTCCTCCCCCCCTTCTCTT
>NW_027976610.1:0-205 GCF_054177405.1 Leptonychotes weddellii
AGAACAACTTTAGTCTAAATATCTTGTGTGATCAGTGCATTGTTTGTTTAATATTTGTCAACATTTCTATATTCATGAATGATTAGAAATCAATATGATATCATGCTCAAAACTACCAAACTATAGAAATAATTTACAAGTTAACTTTTGCTTTGTTAATTGAGTCATTCTGGATGCACAGGGGTCCCAAACTCAGCAGAAGCTA
>NW_027976611.1:0-205 GCF_054177405.1 Leptonychotes weddellii
AACATTAACATTAAAGAGGTTGTCTCAAAAAATATGGAGAGAAAAAAAAATGTGTACAGAGAATGGAGGTGAATATGCAGATAATTTCCAACCAGCATGCCTAGGGACACTGGGCTTACTAAGAATGTATTTCAAAATAACCGGTCAATTTGGTTGAACAAATGGCTTTGAAATATTACGCTAGTTGTTTGAAAACATGTTTTTA
>NW_027976612.1:0-205 GCF_054177405.1 Leptonychotes weddellii
AAAAAAAATAAAAACAAAGATGGAAATGAGGCTGCTAAATTGATTAATTAGGAAGCCATCTGTGATTTTTGTGAAAATTGTGTCCCTGTTATGTATGGTTAGAGGTGAAACCTTGGTGAAACTTAAAAAAAAATCTACAGTGTAGTAAAATAGAAAAGAAGCTGTGGTTTGAAGGCAAAGGAAGTTTGAGGGAATTTTTTTTTTT
>NW_027976613.1:0-205 GCF_054177405.1 Leptonychotes weddellii
TTTGTACCTCTTCCAGGGAGCTGGCTCCTTTGCTGGCCCTCAGGCCTTCTGGGGCCAGTCAATTATGAAATAAGATCATACATTCTCAGTGCTAAGAATACCCAAGGGCCCTGTGTGGGGGGTCAGGGGAGGGATGATGATTAAATAAATGCACCCTTGGATGAGTTCCCATTGTAAATGGGTCCTGAAGTTTAATGGGCTGTTG
>NW_027976614.1:0-1099 GCF_054177405.1 Leptonychotes weddellii
CGCCTCGGATTCACTTCTCCGCACGTCCTACCTTCCAGAAAGTGGTCGCTTTTCTGTTCAGAGAGTTGTTGCTATTCCTTTCTTCGATCTCCTGTTGAGTCTGTAGGTGTTCAGAATGGTTTGATCCCTATCCAGCTGAATTCCTGAGAGGAGACGAAATCCAGGTCTCCTACTCCTCCGCCATCTTGCTCCGCCCCTCCAGCCTAATCGACACTTTCTCACATTCTAACTAAGTTCATCCTCTTGGGATGGGGGTTGGAGGGGGCAGCGAAAGGTACCTAGAGCTCCCAGTTCAGGATCTGGAATTTATCCCACCCTTCAGTACTCATGTGGTATCAGGCAAGTTAGGGAGAGAATATGGGACTTAAAAACAAGAACTTGGGAGCCAGCCTGTCTGGGCTTAAATCCTACACCTTCCCCTTACCAGCAGGGTAAGCAAGTTTCTCACTTTCCCTGGGTCTCAGTTTCCTCATCTGTAAGATGGGTATAGTAATAATGAAACCTGGGGCACCTGGGTGGCTCCATTGCTTAGGTGTCCAACTCTTGATTTCGGCTCAGGTCCTGGTCTCAGGGTTGTGGGATTGAGCCCCATGTCTGGCTCTGCCCTCAGTGGGGAGTCTGCTTGAGATTCTCTCCCTCTATCCCTCCCCCTCAAATAAATAAATAAATAAAAACTTTAAAATAATAATAACCCACTTCATGGGGTTAAATAGGTAAATACACAGGCAGTGCTAAAAGCAATACCTGGCAGTAAGTGCTAGCTATGATTATCCAACCTTTTCAAGAGTCATATGCCCCAATTGTAAAGCAGACAAAACATATAGAACTGCTCGTTGGGGTGTTGCAAGGATGAAATGTCACAGGTCAAATCAAGTACACAGTCCAAGAAATACTGGCTATTGTCATTATCACTATCACCCATCCAAATCTCGCCTTCCTGCAAGGACCAGCCCAAGCCCATCTCTGAAGACCGCCTCGCTTCTCTAGCACCTTCTGGCCTCTCTCTTTTTGAACAACCATGAGCACTTCCCATCATCAATGTAAGTTTCCTGTCTCCCTCACTCCCCACCCCCCCGCCGCTCTCCAACTCTCCCATATG
>NW_027976615.1:0-205 GCF_054177405.1 Leptonychotes weddellii
AGGCAAGTTAGCAGAGGCTAGTCATGTCCCAACGTTAGACACCTTATCCAGTTGCCAGGAAGGAAAATTAAGTTGATTTTTAGAATATGAGTTCATGAAGGAATAATATCTGGAATTCTCCTTTGAATTTGGGTGAAAATTATTTATGCACTTGATCTGCTTTGCTCAATCTTTTTGTTCTTAATTTTATTTAAAAAAAATTTTT
>NW_027976616.1:0-205 GCF_054177405.1 Leptonychotes weddellii
ATTGGGCGCCTGGGTGGCTCAGTTGGTTAAGCGACTGCCTTCGGCTCAGGTCATGATCCCAGGGTCCTGGGATCGAGTCCCACATCGGGCTCCCGGCTCAGCAGGAAGCCTGCTTCTCCCTCTCCCACTCCCCCTGCTTGTGTTCCTGCTCTCGCTGTCTCTGTCTCTGTCAAATAAATAAATAAAAAAAATCTTTAAAAAAAAA
>NW_027976617.1:0-205 GCF_054177405.1 Leptonychotes weddellii
TGATTTTTTTTTTTTTTTTTTATGCTTAATACTGCTTTACAAAGTGTAAATCACTCTGGTATTCATTATGAACCTTCACACTGATCCCAGCATTCTTCCCCTCTGTGCAAAAATTTCCCACCACTAAGTCAGCCAGTTAAGTTCCTTTATTAGGAGATGAGAGTATCAGAAAACTTGAAGAGGCAACTAGGGAGGAGGAGAAGCC
>NW_027976618.1:0-205 GCF_054177405.1 Leptonychotes weddellii
TTTTTTTTTAATTTATTTTTTTTATTCTTATGTTAATCCCCATACATTACATCATTAGTTTTAGATGAAGTGTTCCATGATTCATTGTTTGTGCATAACACCCAGTGCTCCATGCAGAATGTGCCCTCCTCAATACCCACCACCAGGCTAACCCATCCTCCCACCCCCCTCCCCTCCAGAACCCTGTTTGTTTTTCAGAGTCCAT
>NW_027976619.1:0-205 GCF_054177405.1 Leptonychotes weddellii
CCGGCACCGGCCACCCTTCCAGCCCCCGTCCCTGTAGCTTGTTGGCCGCTGTCCTTTATGTCCCCAAGGCTGCCGCCCCGCTTGCTTCATCGTGGCTCCAGCCACTGCCGCCAGTCCGCAAGCTTGAGCCTCCCCGCGACCTCCAGCACCTACCCCCAAGGTCGCCCGGCACCCGGTGGGTGCCTGGGAGAAATGCACACGTTCT
>NW_027976620.1:0-205 GCF_054177405.1 Leptonychotes weddellii
ACGTGCGGAGAAGTGAATTCGAGGCAATATTCGGGAGGACAGACGGTGGGGGAGGGGCCTCCGTCAGCCGCTTCTGGCAAGTGATAGAGTCTCAGAGCACAAAATCAGAACTTTTAGAAGTCGGCTCCGCTGAGGGACGTCGCTCCAGTGGCTAAGTGGGGGGTGGAACCCTCACGGGACAGTGTGGTCTCAGGACCCTTGGAGT
>NW_027976621.1:0-205 GCF_054177405.1 Leptonychotes weddellii
GAAGAAATCAAGCACAACAGCATGCTTGCATAAGACATGACATCCTAAAACTTCTGTGGAATTATTCCAGGAACCACATAAGATAACAATCAGGTTGTACTGCAATACGCATTACAAATCCCTGGTAATTTTGTTTAAAAAGTAGCTATTTTTCGAAGTAAGTCAATCAGAGAAAGACATGTATCATATGACCTCACTGATATGA
>NW_027976622.1:0-205 GCF_054177405.1 Leptonychotes weddellii
GCCACACTTTTTCTGCAACCTTGCTATAATAGCTTATATTATAAGCTATTTTATGTATACATATATATATAATATAAGCTTATATATATTTTTTTTATTCTTATGTTAATCCCCATACATTACATCATTAGTTCTAGATGAAGTGTTCCATGATTCATTGTTTGTGCATAACACCCAGTGCTCCATGCAGAACGTGCCCGCCTCA
>NW_027976623.1:0-205 GCF_054177405.1 Leptonychotes weddellii
CCTGGGAGACCACTGAGAAGACTCTGGATTGTATCATTACTCCAATAGGATGGATGCATTGGAGAGTTTCGAGAGGGGGAATGGCATAATCTAGTTCCTGTGCATAAAGGATCGCTCTGGGTAAATGAGAAGGGAGGGTAGACCACTAGAGGGGAGAGAAGAAACAGGAAAGACCACAGGAGGAGAGCTAGCCCGACATGGGGGG
>NW_027976624.1:0-205 GCF_054177405.1 Leptonychotes weddellii
GTATAGTAAGTGGGATGTCTTATTTTACATCTTTTAGTTGTTGTTGTTGTTTAAGATTTTATTTATTTGACAGAGAGAGAGACAGTGAGAGAGGGAACAAAGCCGGGGGAATGGGAGAGGGAGAAGCAGGCTTCCTTCCCAACAGGGAGCCCAATGTGGGGCTCAAACCCAGGAACTTAGTACCATGACCTGAGCTGAATGCAAA
>NW_027976625.1:0-1099 GCF_054177405.1 Leptonychotes weddellii
GTGGCTCAGTAGGTTAAGCCGCCACTCTTGATTTTGGCTCAGGTCATGATCTCAGGGTTCTGGGATTGAGCCGCATATCATGCTCCAGGCTCAGCAGGAGTCTGCTTTAGCTTTCTCTCTCCCTCTCCCTTTCTGCCCCTCCCTGGCTTGTGCACACCCAGGAGTGCTCTCTCTCTGAAATAAATAAATCTTTAAAATATATACCTATAACGTTCTTCAACTGTTCTTCTTGATGTGGCTAACGATTTCCAGTGCATTCTGAGCGCTGACACCATGTGCTCAGCACGCTGAGCTCTCACACAGCTTTGCGGCATGATCTGCATGGCATGTTCACACGGCTAGTGAGAGCACAACACCAGTGAGTCTGGACAAGGTAGAAGGGATTTTTTTTTAATTGTAGAAGTGCCAAATAGTGTTTCCTTTGCAGTAAATCATACACAATCTCTGCATTCTTTGGGTGCACCATGGGGTGGGATTGGAATATGACTTTCACAGGGGGCAGGGGACAGGGCGGGTAGTTGTGTAATTGTCTTCCCATTGTGTTATGTTGTGTGCCCTGTCTCTCCTGCCACACAACGCACGTGTGTGCACACACACACGCACACACAGACATACCCATGCGTTCCCCACATGTGCATCACTAGGTCCTCACTCAGTAAATCCTGGAGCCGCCTCTGAATCCCCTGCTTCCTCCCTCAGGAAAGTGCTCTCTGCAGCATTTCCCCTCAGCAGGGTCCAGTAGGAGCCGCTCCAGGAGTCCCTGCATTTCCTGCCTTGGGCTTCTGCTCCTGTAGGAGGGTTCCCAGAGCAGGCATGCATGGGATCCAGAAAGTACCAGAATTTCTGGAGAGTGGGTCTCTTTGTGGGACACAAATTCTCAGGTCCTTCTCCCTCATGATCCTAAATTTTTTAAAAGATGAAATGAGAGTAGCTCAGACCCCAGTTGAATTTGCAAATGTGAAGGGAGTGTGTTATGTTCATGTGTGTGTCTGTCTGCGGGGGGTTCACCATCGTTAGAAATGTGTATGGGTATTTATGTGTGGAGGCTTGTATATACGTGTGTGAGTGAGCATGTACAAGCATGTCTGGGTGTTTGTAT
>NW_027976626.1:0-205 GCF_054177405.1 Leptonychotes weddellii
CATTCGGCATGGAGCACTGGGTGTTATGCACAAACAATGAATCATGGAACACTTCATCTAAAACTAATGATGTAATGTATGGGGATTAACATAAGAATAAAAAAAATATATATATATAAAAAAAAAAAAAGTAGAGTGCAACCAACCATTCTAGTTGACCGAATATTTTTGTTAGCTGCGTTTCAGGAAGTTGAAATTTTACTTG
>NW_027976627.1:0-205 GCF_054177405.1 Leptonychotes weddellii
TGCCTTGTGCATGGTGGCAGCCTAATCAGCGGTGGTTCAGGGAAGCAAGGCAGCAATGGTGAGTCTGTCTCACTCACTTCAACCCAGCTCATGGAAGCCCCGCTCAGGCGCAGCCTATCAGAAGCCCCCAGGACGTTCTTCAGACTACACATGTCCAGCCTTCAACCCAGACTTTCAGGTCAGAATCTCTGGGGAGGAGACCTAG
>NW_027976628.1:0-205 GCF_054177405.1 Leptonychotes weddellii
TGTCCGTCCTCATCTCTTATTACAGTCTTTGGTTTAAAATCTAATTTGTCTGATATAAGGATTGCCACCCCAGCTTTCTTTTGGTGTCCATTAGCATGGTAAATGGTTTTCCACCCCCTCACTTTCAATCTGGGGGTGTGATTCAGTTTTTATAATCCTCATCCTTTTCACTGAAATGTTACTCTCTTTAAGCTCAAGACAACCA
>NW_027976629.1:0-205 GCF_054177405.1 Leptonychotes weddellii
AATAGAAGAAAATATTTGCAAGTCACGCATCTGGTAAGGGCTTAGTTTCCAGAACATACAGAGAACTCCTAAATCTCAACAATAAAACAACAACCTGATTCAAAGATGGGCAGGGGACTGGAGCCGACGTCTGTCCAGGGAAGACCTACAACTGGCCAGCCAGCAGGGGAGATGCCCACGTCCTTGCTCGTCAGGGACACGCACA
>NW_027976630.1:0-205 GCF_054177405.1 Leptonychotes weddellii
AGGAACAGCAGGAGGTACTAGAATACAAAATCAGGGCCATCTGATGAGAACCCGGACATGGCCTACCATGTGCTACAGAGAGTAAAGACAGGTAACAGAGGACTTTGTTGTTTGTTTTTTTTCCTCCCCTTCCTGTCTTACCCTCCACAAATGCCTTCTATTGGCCAGACCTATCCAGGAAATAGGTGCACTACATATGAAAGGG
>NW_027976631.1:0-205 GCF_054177405.1 Leptonychotes weddellii
AACTGAGTCTTTGAAACATTACCTTAAAAATGAACTGAGTTTTGAAACTCAGGGGCAAAGGAGAGGCTGAAAGCCTGGTTTCACTCCCATTCGAGATGAAACATGATGCTAATCATAGAGTACAATCTTAGTGCCTTGATTTAGGTGCACAGATGGTCCCGGGTAGGCCAGGCCATAGTCCACCATCACATTCTGAATCGAGGCC
>NW_027976632.1:0-205 GCF_054177405.1 Leptonychotes weddellii
ACAGTGTTTTAAAACTGGAACTCAATCACAAGAAAAAGTTTGGCAGAAATTCAAACACTTGGAAGCTAAAGACCACTCTGCTCAAGAATTTCCTGGTTGACCCAAACAAATGAAGAACTTAAACAATTCATGGAAACCAATGAGAATGAAAACACTACTGTCCACCCCTATAGGATACAGCAAAGGCAGTCCTAAGGGGGAAATA
>NW_027976633.1:0-205 GCF_054177405.1 Leptonychotes weddellii
CGCCCCTCCTGTTCCGCTCTTCCTTCTTCCCTGCCCTGCTCTGTGCAGGGAGGCTGGTCCCAAGTCTGCCTGAGAGCAGCTCTTCAGCTCCTGGTTGGCTTCAGCCAGTTGGGGGGAGTTGGCAGGAGACTGGAGGGCAGCAGGAGAGGGAGGCTGGGGCATTTCTGCTTCTGTCCTGCTGGCCTGCGGCTCTGACGGAGGCTGC
>NW_027976634.1:0-205 GCF_054177405.1 Leptonychotes weddellii
GATTTCAGCCTCTAGGACATAGCCAACACCTAGGTTCCATGTTAGCCCAAAGCAGTCAACACCGTGAAGCTCTGCAGAGGAAACTGCTGCTATCAGTAGCTCCCCACTCTGTCTTGGCCAGCTGGGGAAATAGAGGCAAGTTCGCTAAGTCTTCTAGGGTCCTCCTTGCCCTAATGATCAGTGATCTGTCTTTCTCTCTGTGAAG
>NW_027976635.1:0-205 GCF_054177405.1 Leptonychotes weddellii
AAAAGGTAAGATTATCCCCTCAAATAAGGAGGCCTCCTGATAAGGGGGTGCCTGGACTTGGAATGCAGATATGCATCCCTGGAGCAGGTCCAGGGAGGCCTGAGTCCTTAAAGGCAAGTCCCTCAGACAACTGTGATATACCGAGTTTTTACATTGAGGCTGCAGTGAGGACATTACCCTCTTTCCATGAAGCCTGCCTGGCAAA
>NW_027976636.1:0-1099 GCF_054177405.1 Leptonychotes weddellii
CAGAGGGTCCACAGGGCGCGGCTCATCCCATGTCCCCCTTGGGGGGGATCGTCCGTGAATAATGCCGATTAAAGTCCTCGAATACCTACTTAGCAGCAGGTGTCTGGGCAGCCTCTGTTCCTTGGTTCAAGGGCCCAGGGCAGGACACTCCCCGCTGTCCACCGTCCGGCCGGGCGGAGGGCTCCCCGGGTCCCTGCGTGAGGGAAGCGGGCGGCCTCAGGGCCTGGAGGAGGAGTCGCCTGGCTCTGGGTGCAGCTCTTTATCTCTGAGCCGTGTGAAGTGGTGTCCAGGGCCCCAAAGCCGCTGCAGAACCCAGTTCTCCCGGACCTGCCAGCCTCCTGGCTGACCCCTTGGAGCCCCACCATCTCAGCGTGTGCTCAGCTGCGCCACCAGCTCAGGGGAGGGCCCGGGTGTGCACAAGGTGAGTGGCACCAGACTCCTCTAGGCGGGCGAGGCAGGGGAGAGCATTCACAACAGATGTGGTCTCGGACTGAAGGACAGGAGGCAAGCCGGAGCAGGTGCCCGGCTGCTGGGATGGGGTCTCAGACTGAGGGTCTGAACGTGACCACCAGACGAGAGCAAGAGTGGAGCCCTGTAGCTGTCTGCAACAGAGCTGCCCAGGTATCAACATGCACCTTTTGCCTTGCGAAGATGTGGGTCCTGACCCGCTAGGTCTGGGGTGGAGCCCGAGAATCTGCATTCCTAACGATAACCACCGCAGTCATGCTGGGGCTGCCCATCCCAGGGCCACACCATGAGAGCAGCCCCCGTGCGTCTGTGCTGTCCAGTGAGGAAGCCATCCCCTACCTGAGGCCACTCACACTGAAGTCAGTAGAACCCTGGTCCCCCTGTGCCCTGGACACATAGCCATGCCTGACACGAGCCGCCACACGGGCTGGTGCAGGGGTATTTCTGTCACTGAGAACATTCTCTTGGAGAGTGCTGTGCAGATTGTAGGGCTTCGGTGAGAAGCGTCCGAGACAATACGCCTAGAGTTGCTGTGTCAACTGCAATCCAGTTGTATAATTCAATTATCATAAGAGTGTTTGGATGGAGCTTGATTAAGAGTCAGACCATGGAGGTATAGGAGAAAATTAAA
>NW_027976637.1:0-205 GCF_054177405.1 Leptonychotes weddellii
GATGGTGGTGGCCATTCTTTTCTTGCCCCAAATTAAGATGAAAAGCTCTAATATTTTTTTTTTATTTTTTATTTATTTTTTTTTATTCTTATGTTAATCTCCATACATTACATCATTAGTTCTAGATGAAGTGTTCCATGATTCATTGTTCGTGCACAACACCCAGTGCTCCATGCAGAACGTGCCCTCCTCAACACCCACCACC
>NW_027976638.1:0-205 GCF_054177405.1 Leptonychotes weddellii
AGTCATTGTGGCTTTCTGAACTCCTAGATTCATGACTTCTGTCAACACATATTTAATTAGGATGTCCTGTGTGGCGGTCAGACTTCTAAGTGCAGGAAGTAAAATGGTGACCAAAGAAAAGGACTTTCTTCTCTTAGAAGTTTGATTATAGTTGGAGACAAACATTTAATCAATTCATAGTTAAGGAAAGGGCTAGAAAATGATC
>NW_027976639.1:0-205 GCF_054177405.1 Leptonychotes weddellii
TTGCCAACTGTATAAAGAGACCTGGTTCCATTTATTTTTGTTTGTTTGTTTTGTAATTATATATATATTTTTTATTCTTATATTAATCCCCATACATTACATCATTAGTTTTAGATGTAGTGTTCCATGATTCATTGTTTGCGCATAACACCCAGTGCTCCATGCAGAATGTGCCCTCCTCAATACCCATCACCAGGCTAACCCA
>NW_027976640.1:0-205 GCF_054177405.1 Leptonychotes weddellii
CCCTTTGTTCCTGAAGTATATTTTTCCTAGATATAGAAATAGGGTTAACAGTTCTTCTCTTTCAGCACTTGGAAACTGTTGTGCCAGTTCCTTTTGGCCTCCATAGTTCCAGATAAAAATTTGCTGTCTAGGACATGGGGATTGTCCTGGGCAGAATCACTTTGTACAGTCAATAAATGGTTTAATACATCAAAAAAAAATTGCT
>NW_027976641.1:0-205 GCF_054177405.1 Leptonychotes weddellii
GGAGGGAAAAAAAAGCAAAGTGGTTGAAGTTAGGTTTGAGTTGTTCATAGGAATAAGAGAGGCTATAAAATTGGAAAGATAAATTGGGGTAGAAATGAGAAAATCCTCGGATGTCCCACTGAAGGATTTGGACTTTATCTCTTATGTAGGGAAGCCACAGCATTTAATAATATGTCATTGACTGTGTGTGTGTGTGTGTGTTCAT
>NW_027976642.1:0-205 GCF_054177405.1 Leptonychotes weddellii
AATTTCTTTTTTTTTTTTTAAAGATTTTATTTATTTATTTGAGAGAGAGAGAATGAGAGACAGAGACCACGAGAGGGAAGAGGGCAGAGGGAGAAGCAGACCCCCTGCTGAGCAGGGAGCCCGATGCGGGACTCGATCCCGGGACTCCAGGATCATGACCTGAGCCGAAGGCAGTCGCTTAACCAACTGAGCCACCCAGGCGCCC
>NW_027976643.1:0-205 GCF_054177405.1 Leptonychotes weddellii
TATGGTCAATTAATCTATGACAAAGGAGGCAAGACTATACAATGGGAAAAAGAGTCTTTTCAACAAATAGTGCTGGGAAAATTGGATAGCTACCTATAAAAGAATGAAACTAGACTGCTTTCTAACACCATACACAAAAATAAATTCAAAATGTATTAAGACCTAAATATGAGACCTGACACCATAAAAATCTTGAAAGAGAACA
>NW_027976644.1:0-205 GCF_054177405.1 Leptonychotes weddellii
ACTCCAGGATCATGACCTGAGCCGAAGGCAGTCGCTCAACCACCTGAGCCACCCAGGCACCCTGTTTGTTTGTTTTTAATATTGTGTGACAAGAGGCATATTACTTGGCGAATAAAGAAGACACCTATTTTAGGGAAGCTAAATCACATTTTGTCAAGGTCAAGTAAATATTTATTTCTAAAAATATTACAGCCATGTATTTTTA
>NW_027976645.1:0-205 GCF_054177405.1 Leptonychotes weddellii
CTTAAAGGGGCGCCTGGGTGGCTCAGTTGGTTAAGCGACTGCCTTCGGCTCAGGTCATGATCCTGGAGTCCCGGGATCGAGTCCCGCATCGGGCTTCCTGCTCGGCAGGGAGTCTGCTTCTCCCTCTGACCCTCCTCCCTCTCATGCTCTCTGTCTCTCATTCTCTCTGTCTCAAATAAATAAATAAAATCTTAAAAAAAAAAAA
>NW_027976646.1:0-205 GCF_054177405.1 Leptonychotes weddellii
GTCATATAAGAATTTAAGATGGAATATAATATAATAATAATAATGATAATAATAAAACACAGCATGATACTGTGGTGGCAATTAAAATAAAGGCTCTTTTGTAATTGAAGAGCAAGCTCAGAAATAAAACAGAGGAAACTTGACATATAATAAATGTGGTAACAACAAACCAATAATGAAAGGAACAATTATTAAATAGCTGATT
>NW_027976647.1:0-12297 GCF_054177405.1 Leptonychotes weddellii
GAGAGAGGGAACACAAGCAGGGGGAGTGGGAGAGGGAGAAGCAGACTCCCTGCCGAGCAGGAAGCCCGATGCGGGACTCGATCCAGGGACTCCAGGATCATGACCTGAGCCGAAGGCAGTCGCTTAACCAACTGAGCCACCCAGGCGCCCTTCTCTTTTTTTTTTAAAGATTTTATTTATTTATTTGAAAGAGAGAGAATGAGAGAGAGAGAGAGCACATGAGAAGGGGGAGGGTTAGAGAGAGAAGCAGACTCCCTGCTGAGCAGGAAGCCTGATGTGGGACTCGATCCCGGGACTCCAGGATCATGACCTGAGCCGAAGGTGGTCGCTTAACCAACTGAGCCACCCAGGCGCCCACATCATTTCCATTTTTGAGATGAGGAAATTAAAGCTTGAAGAGTTGCCATCAACCTGAACCTGCCATGATCCTTGCTTCCTCTCTCCCTCAAAGTCCTTCATTCACACCATCATGGAGTCCTACCGGTTAGTCTACTGCTCAAATCCGTCTACTTCTTTCCACCCAATATCCTTTACCCCTAGGCTGATTAGTCTCTCACCTGGATTACTACTAATGCTACAACTAATTTCCCCGTGTTCACCCTGTTCCCTTCCAATTTGGTTTTCACACAACGGCAGTGACCTCTTAAAAAACACAAAAAGGACAGTGCTACTTGTTTACTCAATCCCCTTCAAATTCTTCCTATTACTTTCGAATTAAAGACCAAAATCCTTAATGTAACCTAAACCACTGGCAAAGCCTGACCTCTCCCCAACCTTTCATCTCTGTCCCATGCCTCTTCTCCCTAAGCTCCAGCCACACTCATCTGCTGGGTCAGTTCTTCCAAAGTACAGGCTCCCTCTAACTCCAGGGTCTTCACATAGGGTGGTCCTTCTGCCTGGAATATAATCCCCATCTCCCGCAGGGGGCTCACCCCCACAATCCTAGTTTTTAAGAGACAATAAATACCTTTTTATTTCTGGAAAAGAATGACCTATTCCTTAGTTTATTCATTCAACAAATATTGATAATTGCCTCATACACAGAAATTCTCTGCATACATGGCAATTCATCTCCCTGCCTCTAATATCTGCCCTACTAGGTTTTTCCTATACAAATTGAATGGCTTATTAATAATAGCAATGATAGCAATAATAAACAACAAAAGTAAATGTTACTATTTATTTAGAGTTCCAAAGCCTTTTTGTCAGCCTGGGCCATGGAATGAATTGAGTCACTGGATTCTTAGATTCAAGTTGGCCACAAACATATTGTTGGTGATGTGGCTTTTGAAATCCTGAACACGGCAACAAGAAAATCTGAAACCCTTTGGCCCATGTTATTATTCTAAGTCCTCACCCTAATAATGAGCAGCATTTTTCCTACTTTCCCACTAAGGAATTTCAGGGGTCCTCCCTACTTGGGGCCCTAGTTGGCCTTCTTACTGTATTAACAACACTAGTTTTCTGCAAGAATTACTACTGGCAATTGCACTCAGGCAAAGGCCTCCTGATTTTAAGGGCCTTTGTGTGGAAGGATGAGCGTTCCCACTCTCTGTTCTAGTTCTGTAAGAGGAGGAGGGGTGTGGAGTGGCAGGGACCCTCAGGGTTACTTCTTTCCTACTGACAGGGAAGAGGGGAGGGGTCCCTTCTAGCCCCAGAATGAGAGAATAGACAGTAAAAGAATGAGAGGGCCTTGAGTCATGCCTAATCACAGCTTTGGAAGTCAAATGGGCCAGATTTCAAATTCAAAGTCTGTCACTGACTAGCTGTGTCTTCTCTTACAGCTGTCCTATCGAATATGGTAGCAACCAGCTACATGGGCTATTTAAATTTAAATCAATGAAGATGACATCAAATCAAATACTTAGTTTCTTAGTTGTATGAGCTACATTTCCAATGACCAAAAGTCTAGTGGCTATCCTACTGGACAGCACATATAGAGTATCTCCATCATCTAGAAAATTCTATTGGACAGCAATGATGTAAAGTCATACAGCCCCTCTCTATGAGCCTCCATTTCCTCACCTGTCAAATGAGATCATATATGAGATCATCCAGGTAACGTACAGTGCTTGGCACAGAGTGAGCCCTCAATGTATTCTCCCCCTTTCATTCTTCAAGGGGTAGGTATATTTTAGGGCAGGATCTCATTTAATTATCTCTATATCACCAATGCCTTCCTAGCACAATATCCCATTCATAGGAGATGATCAATAAATACTTGTTGAACTATACTACTTAACATTTCAAATCAAGCTCAAACCTAAATTTTCCCTACCATCCCCTGAATGCACTAGGGATGAAAAAAAGAAGATATATATAATACACACACACATACACACACAGATACAGGGCCCAGTATTTAGTAAAAGAAGGAAGGAGGAAAGGAAGGAAGGAAGGTAGGTAGGAAAGAAGGAAGGAAGAAAGACTAGTTAACAGCTGTTAACAGTCAATGCAATGTGAAGTACTTGTTATATTGCTTTATTTAATCCTCACAAAAATCCTATGAAATGTCATTTTTTACATTTTAAGTAGGCTCCATGCCCAATGTGGGGCTCAAACTCATGACCCCAAGATCAGAGTGACATGCTCTACCAACTGAGCCAGCCAGAAGCCTCTGAAATGTCATTTTGATCCCCATTTTACTGCTAAAAAAACCTTGAGGTTCAGACATTCAAAGCCAAAATTCAAACCTCTATCATTATGAATTCAAAGTTCATGCTCTCAACTGTTATATACTGCAACCTCCCAGGGATGAAGGCATCCTCTCTGTCCCTTGTCTGCTCCAGTAGATTCCTGTGGTGATAAAATGAGATAATGCTTGTGAATACTCACTGTGAACTCTAGGTATCGTGCAAAGTGGCCGTTATTATTTTGTACTTATTATTCTGCAGCTCTCCAACACTCAAGCCATGGTGCCTGGGTTAGAACACAGGCAAACTACAAGTCACCTAACCTCTCAATGCCTACCTCAAAATCAGAATAGTGACAGGATAATAATACCATGCATGCCTCATAGGATTGTTGTGAGGATTATATAGACTAATATATTTAAAGTATTTAGAATAGATTCTGGCACATCTTTAGCTCCACATAAATGTTACCCATTAATATTATTACTATTAGTATTTACATGGTGAAGACCTAGGAATGGAAATATTTTTTTAGAAATGAAAGATATCCTGGGGCGCCTGGGTGGCTCAGTCGGTTAAGCGTCTGCCTTCAGCTCGGGTCATGGTCCCAGGGTCCTGGGATCGAGCCCCGCGTCGGGCTCCCTGCTCGGTGGAGAGTCTGCTTCTCCCTCTCCCTCTGCCTGCCTCTCTGCCTACTTGTGCTCTCTATCTCTGTCAAATAAATAAATAAAAATCTTTAAATAAAAAAAAAAAAAGAAATGAAAGATATCCTGAATAGAGGTAAAGAGTCTAGATTCTCCAACGTCTTTTTTATAAGTCAAAGTAAGTGAAAGGGATGTTATCTATCATTCAATTACACCTCCTGTGGAGACAATCCAGCTGGAACCCTTCAGCATTTGGGCTTCAAAGTTCTAACCACTCCCCAGCCCTGGGTCTTATCTGCAGCCACCAGATGTATCAGCCAATGAAGGACCCAGTGCAGCTTGGTCTGTCAGGTGAAGACAATATAGGGAGAGAGGTTTTTATGGCCCAAAGAATGGAAACTGAAGGCTGACAACTGGACCAACTTCCCCCAGCAATCACAAAGCAAGTTTTGTAAGTGTGGACAATAGGCAGCAGTGACTGCTGGACAAAATTCCCCCTTCTATGGTTTCCTGGAAGCCCCAAAGCTACTTGGTAATAGTAAGAGAATAAGGATCGATATTAGGGTCCATTGTTCATGCTAATGGTGTTTATTACTTACTGGCTTCTATTGTCCCAAAATGACTTACTGCACCTGGATGTCAGAGAGCTTGTCTCACAAAATCAATAGTTTACCTCAACTCCATTTGGAGGGTGGAGGCAGGGGAACTTGATTCAATTTATTACCCAATGTATGCTTGATGCCAGGGATGTTGAATCCAGTCCTGAAAAGTTAAGAGCCTCAAAGATGAGAGATACTCACACACTTAGAATAATGCATTTCAAGTGGGTCCTCTTTCTTTTTCCTTCATTTGAGTAAGGACAGAGGAGGACTCCCCAGTAAAATACTGAGAACCTCACACAAGAGGTTAGCAGCACTTATACTGCAGGCAAGTTGTAGAAAATAAGTTATAGAAATTCCTAGAGTCCTAGGTCACTGAGAATCAGCTTCATAAGCAGGAGGGGCTTGAAACCAAAATGGCTGCCATTGAAAGATGCTGGATGGAAAGCTTCCATTCCTGACAGGATCCACGGACGATGACTGGCAGTTGGTTCCATGAGGACGACAAGGGTAAGAAATTTTTGTAAAGACTTCTAAGATTTTCCTTAGCTTTTGAGAAGATGGTGGTGTTATTTCTTGAGAGACAGTCCAGCAGGAAGAACATGTGTAAAGGAGAAGAGAAAGAAAAAACCAGCTTCTGTTAAGCACCTCTATGTACCAAGCATGGAACGAGACACTTTCTATGCACTGTTTTATTGAATCTTCATGGACATCTATAAGGTAGCGATTATTATCCTCATTTTATAGATGAGAAACTTCAGAGGGTCTATGATTTGCCAGCAGAACCAGGTGTGAGCCCAGCTGCTGGAGGCAGATAAACCTGGATTCAAATCTTAGTTTTATCACATATCAAGTATGTGACGTAGGTAATTTAATTCCCTCATGTTATGCAGGAATAACAAGATATGCTTTATGAAGTTGCCATAAGGATATAGATAAGCAAGACATGTAAAGTGCCTGCATGGCATGAGTTCTCAATAAATGTAGGTGTTATTTTTGTCATCATCATCCAAATCACATTTCTTTTATGGAATTAAATAAAAAATAGTACGGGACACAGCATGCTACATGCCACATAGTAAGAATTCAATAAATGATAGCTATTATTTTATTGTTCCGTATTAAAACGGCTTTTGCACTCTCCTGACTCAAAAACCCATAAGGAATGCCCTGTCCTGTCTCACCAGCAGGATTTCCTCCACAAAAAAAACCCTCTGAGCTCACTCAGGTGCAACATGATCTCCCTTGCCCTTGACTCTGGCAACCACTGGTATTACCTCTCTCAACCTCCACCTCCCCCCAGGCTCAGGGCAGAATAATATCCCTGTCCTTCCTCTGAGGGATGTAAGGCAGCTTAAATAATTAACAGTTGTAAGATGCTTTGAAAAGAGAGTGCAAAACACCATAAATCCCAGGAATTAATTCATAATATCAGTGGTGGGCTTGACAATTATATATGTCATATTTGTTCAGCTGTGAGAATGGTTTAGAACGTCAAAGTTTGGAGTGTGGTCCAAATCTCTCAAGACCAAGGATTTCCTGCAACTTTATATTGTCTGTATTCTCTAAGGCTAAGATTGTAAAGTTCCAATCTCCTAAACACAGCACTAGGAATAGTTGCATTTTATTAATTTTTTTTTAAATCTCTCCACTCCTTGGGCCTCACTTGCATTGCAGTTGGGGTTTTGGAAGGCAAATGGTGGAGTGAAGAGGACACCAGACTCGGAGTCAGCAGAGTGTCTTCGGAGTGGTTCCATCACTCTCTGCATGGAAATGCTTTAGCTCCTTATTCCATCTGAGTCTTCTTAGAAAAAGAAAAAGGCTGATGGTGGCACGAGTAACTCAGGTTGTGATAATGAGCTAATGAGCTAATGCATGCACATACATTCTCCAGGAGTTTACTGAGATCTTATCCTGTGCCAGACTCCTACTAGACGCTGGCAATCACAAAACAAAACTTCCTTGGTCTTAAGAGCCAAAAAAGATAAAGGAACTGATGACTGCAGTAGGATGGGCTAAGATCTTGCCCCTCCAAGCATGGTCCATGGACCAGTGGCAATAGTGGCATCAGAAAATTGTTTAAAATGCAGAATCTTTTTTTTTTTTTTTTAAAGATTTTATTTATTTCAGAGAGAGAGAATGAGAGAGAGCATATGAGAGGGGGGAGGGGCAGAGGGAGAAGCAGACTCTCCGCCGAGCAGGGAGCCCGATGCGGGGCTCGATCCCAGGACTCCAGGATCATGACCTGAGCCGAAGGCAGTCGCCTAACCAACTGAGCCACCCAGGCGCCCTAAAATGCAGAATCTTGGTCCCACCTCAGACCTACTAAATTGGAATCTGCACCTTCACAAGGTTCTGGGGGTATTTCTATGCTTGTTAAAGACAGATGCTCTGAGCTCAGGGCAATGCTAAAATATGTGCTGGTGTTGTGGGGCTAAGAACTGGACAAGAACTAATGCAGCTGGTATCTAGATGGGGGTAAGCAGGAGGGCAGTGAAGGGAGGTTGCTGTAGGCTGGTGAACCATCAATCCAAAGGGATGGCAAGATGCAAAAGCACAGTGGTCTGAACCAACATGCAGCCTTCAAGACGCCATAAGGAACTCAGTATTTCAGCACTGGGCTTGGGACTTTTTTTTTTTTTTTTAAAACAATAGTGTAACTGATAGTTGCCCTTATTCAAATATGATAACCCCTGAAAATCATCTAAGATCCTTTCAAGATGTTTATTTTAGTACGCCTGCATGCACATAAAACTGCATTTGAACTTCAGCTTTAACTACAAGTGTTTCTGTCCTATAAACTGCAAATGCATTTACTGGCAGGGAGTATCCAACAGTAAGTGAACGGTCACATGGAAATCTATAATTGTGTCCCGTTTCAAATGTGTTCGATGTTGTTGAAAAAAAAAAGAGAGACAGACAGGGACCCAGAGGAGAGAGGGAGGAAGGAAGAAAGAAAAAGAGCAAAGGGAGAAAAGAAAGGAAAGAAAAAAGAAAAAAAGAAAAGGCACAGTTCTTTTCAGATCAGCTTTTCCTACATTTTGTGTAAAAACCAAGTCAGTCAGGCTTGAATATTCTTTATGCCTGGTTTCTGCTCTTCGTGGGCACTTCCATCATTTGGACTTAACTCGTTTTACTCTCTTGGTCTTTTACTGCATTCAATTTTGTTATTTTCTGTATGTAGTTTTAGGGATGCTTTGCACTAGTTCAATATATTTGAATTTGTCCCAACTCCTGAGGTCTGGCTCACAAGGCCTTCATGATTGGAAGCTTGCCTGCCTTACTGGCCTTGCTCAATTCCCTGTTCCCAACCTACAAATAAAAACATATTCCCTTCCTAGAAATTACCACCTCTGTCGCATTCAGTCATTTTGAAATACTCTTTCCTCTGCTTCGAGGCCTTTATCCTCAGGAAAATCCTCACTCTTTAGTAGGAAGAGTTACCATGGCTACCATTTACGTGGGACTTATTACATGTTCTCAGCAATTTTCATTCACTCTAATTACTGGGCATGCAACCTATTATCTGCCCCCCAGTCCTTGTGTCGGGTTCTGTTTTTTAGAGACCCCAACTATAACATTAAAAATCGGCAAAACACCTTCACACAGATGACCTCATTTTAACCTCAAACTATCCAGGGCTGTATATATCAGTTACATTCGACCCTAATTTTAAGCACTAATCATTAAACAGCAAGTATTCCAAGTGGCTACTATTATCCTAAGCATCGTTCAGTACAATTTATTACTCTACTCTCGCACTTTGGGAATACCTGGGATTTAATCCTTGCCTTCCCTGTGCTCAGGCTTCCAGATTTGTTTGACCTTTGTGGTCATCTGACCCAGACTTTGGCCCAACACAGCCCAGGTAGAGCACTCCTGACCACGATCAACCTCTGTTCCCACGCTGCTAGTAGGGGAGGAATCCCTTCCTCACAAGGGCATTCTTCAGAATATCCTTTCTCATGTTCAGCTAAAATCTTCCTATTGTATCTCCACCCACCAGTTCTGGTTCTGCTCTCTGTTCCTTCACAGGTGTCAGCTCTCACTTCCATATCATTTTTATAGAATCAGAGCATATAAGTATTATATGAAACTCAAGGCGCGTCTTCTACAATTTCCTCAATTTCAGAGGTAAGAGGACGAAGCAACTTGTCAATAACAAACTGTGCATGAGTGAGATGCCCACACCTCAACCTCCTCCGTTGTGGGCCATGCTCTAGCCCCAACAGCCTGCGGCCTCTCACTCATCCTGACAGATTCAGTCAATGTGCAAGCCACTTGTGCACACACAAAGTGTGTGTGTCCTTCCTGTTGTTTCTGCTTACAACCCCTGGCTTTGACAAGGCTTATTAAATAGGCAAAGATTTATGACTTTAATATGCTTTATTAAATGCCCAGTTGTTTCTAATCGAAGTCATTAAATTATCAAATGATTTTGCTAGCCTCTATCAAAACCATGGTTCTTTTAATGGAAGACCAATTTATCATTCATTCAACAAATATACGTTCAGTATATAGCATGTGTCAGGCATTGATAGGTGCTGAGAGCCACAAAATTGAAAAAGACATGGTCTCTGCTATAGAAAAACTCACAGAAATCAAGCTGGGAAGCTATGTACACTAACTTAGAGGTTATGAGTATGGACTCCAGTATCAGAAGGGCCTGAGAGAGAATCCCAGCTCTCCCACTTACTAATTACATAACTCTGGACAAGTTACTTACTGTCAGTAGATCTCTATTACATCATTAGCAAAACGGAGTTATGTAATATACTATTAACTTCAGTGTATTCTAATGATGATTAATGACTCAATAAATTGTAGCCATCTTTATATGGTACATATTTACTGCTTAATAAGTTATAACCATTATTATAGTTACCATAATTAATAAAAATTCTGTTAATTTAGCAAATGTTTATTCTATTTCCTCTGAGAGGCCATCTATTATATACGGTTGACATGGACATGAGCCATCCAGAAAGGAGAGACTTTCTGACCAGCTGCAGAGGATATGATGAACACACAGCCTCCAGCTGCCAGCAACATCAGGGTCTGCGTTAGCGGGAAGGAGCTGCTTTGCCTGTGGTCCCAGCCTTCCCCAGGGCAGCCCACATCCAGAGACCAGGCAAGGTGGGAATATAAATTCCAGCCATGTCAGCACAAGCCAAATCAACCCTCATGAGCAATACCCATTCCAGCCTTCTTCACAGGCCCACCCAGTTAGACTTCTCCCTCTGACCCATCCTGCCTCCTCATAGGTGTTGATCTCTAAGAGACATCCCACATCCCAAACTCTTATCTCCACACCTGCTTTCAGAACACCCAACCCACAACAGTACGACACAGTCACTAAGAACATGAGCTCTGGAGCCACACTACCTGGGTCTGCATCCTGACTCCTGCCCTCTGGGCTCTCTTGGAGGAGTCACTTAATGGTATGTTATCTTGCTTTCTTTATCCATAAAATGGAAATTATAGTCACATCTATTTCATAGATGAGGATCAAATGAGTTTAATCCGTGGTACGTGCTTAGAAGAGTACCTGGCACTGTTAACCACTTAGGAAACACTACCTGTTACCACTTCCAACATTTCCATAGATGAGGCCCTGCCACAAACTGGGAGCAGAGAGAGAGATCAGGCATGGTGAGTGTTGCCGACAAGATGTCTGTGTCTGAATGAGAAGGACCTGCTGTGCTTGTGGAGAGAACCCCATACATGAGACACAAAATCCTCCAGAAGCTGGGGCAAACATGAGGACAGCTAGTGGAGGTGACACTCCTGTGATGACACAGAAGTACAAGGGAGAAGTGTGAAATGAGATTCAGGTCTGGCCCTGATATCCAGCCTACGTTACCTCTGGTCCTAAATGATGGTAAACCCTAATAATGATGCCCATTGCCATCTGACAGTACACAAAAGATTCTTACTTCAGTTCTCTATCCATCATCCTCTTCACTTCCACTAAAAGGCAGAACTCTAAAACCCCAACAACTGCCTTCACTCCCAGGCCAGGTGAATCCCTGCCACCAAGCTTGCCCCACTAAAAGCAAAACAAGAAAGTGTTAAGTCAATTGGATTTCTGAGAGTTTTACTCAGGAAATACAAGCGTTATTTCACCTGAAGTAATCACAAGACTATGCACATCATGAATACTACAGTCAGGAATTTCTCCCATTCACCATCTTTACCAGTAGGGACAGCTAAAAATGAATATATACAGTATTGGTCCCTCTGAGCTATTTTTTTCTCATAAATTTTATTTATAACACAAATAAAAAGACAAGGTTTGTTCCTTGTGCTTATAACCCGTTCAAATATGGAGCAGGGTGATTTTTACATTTGATTACCATCTTGTTGACTTGTGTATTTTAATAAAACCAGCAGTGTGTGCATATTCTCTCAATATTCATGGGACGTCATGGGAACTGTAAATTACATTAAACATTAACTTGCTTAGGCCTGACACTGTTACATAAAAACAAATGACATATTCAACTTTTTTAAGTAAGCCTCCATTTAAAGAACCAAGGGGGAAAGAAAAGCATAAGGAAAAAAAAATGTGTTCATTTTATCCCCCCCAACAACTTCCATGAAATAAAAGTGTCATTCGCATTTTACATATGAGAAATAATGAGG
The DNA here is from genome assembly GCF_054177405.1 of Leptonychotes weddellii. Classification (NCBI taxonomy): domain Eukaryota; kingdom Metazoa; phylum Chordata; class Mammalia; order Carnivora; family Phocidae; genus Leptonychotes; species Leptonychotes weddellii. The sequence continues at coordinate 10,522 of NW_027976647.1, forward strand.
CTCACAGCTGTTGTCTGTAGGACAAATAAGCAATGACTGACAAAATCATGACCATCACAAAACAAACAAAACAAAACAAAAAAACAGGTGCTCTGTTATGACAGCCATGTTGCACGGGAAGAATTAAACCATGGGGCCCCAAAGACCCGATTTCAAACTGAAGGCCTGCCACCTACTGTTCGTGTGATCTTGGGCATGTTTTTGAACCGCTGTGTGCCTTAGTCACCTTGGCTGTAAAATGGTAGCTAAAGCAACACCTGTCTCTTGGACTTACCGTGAGATTCAGTGAGGTGCAGGAAGCAAGAGCCGTTCAATAGCTATTATCCTCCTTTCCCAGTTCCTTCCCACATTCCTAGGTCCTCGCACTCTTCCTGTAAATGAAGGGTTTCTAGGGTCAAAATTTCAAATCCTGATTCCCCCTCCCTGGTGAATGGACCACTACAGAAAAGAAAAGCTGAGTCGGGTCCCCCATCCAACCAGCCCAGTGTCCTAATGCTCCCTCCCCAACCCCTCTGATACCACTCAGAAACCCTCAAGTCCTTCATTACTAACAGCTTCCCTTAGAAAGAGATCCCAAGTCTGAATCAAAACCTGGAGTTCCTAGAACCACGGCGGTTGAGGGACTTTCTTAAACATCCAGCATAGAACTTTCCCAAAATGAGTTCTACAGATGACTTGTTCCACAGTGTACTGACTAGAGCAATATGCCTGGTTAATTAGTATGTCTCTCTTGGGGGGTCCCGGTGCCCATTTTCATATCAAGTGAACCAAAAAGACCTGCAGTAAAGTCATGTCCTTAACTTTGTTTTCCCCACCCTATTCAACTGCTGACACTAACTCCCTTTTCGCAGAAAATCTAATAACATTTTGTAGAACCAGAACTCTATAAACTACAGTTTCAAAGATGTGGCCTCAACAGTAATTACATGGCTGAGGAGATGGCTTCTAATCTACAGAGATTAGATTGCTAAAACCTTAAATTCTAGAACCCAGTGGGTGAGAAGGTATTCAGCATAATCCAGCCCAACACTTTCATGGGGATAACCCATGGGGACTGAGAAGTCCAGAGATGGCAAGTGACTTCCCAAAAATCAGCCACGAAGCTGGTGGCAAATGTGAGACCTGAACTCAGTTCTCTGAGCCCTGTGCATATCCCCACTGTAACCACAGGGCCTTTCTGGTTTTAGCCTAAGCCATAAGGTTGAAGTAAGAGGGATTGTCTGTGCATCCATTCATTGATTCATTCACCTGTTCCTTTACAAATCCTCCTGCATGCAAGAAAATACACAAAGTACTAAAGACATAAAAGCTCTGGTCTCTCCCTTCTAGGAGTTTACAGTCTAGTGTAAACTAAGATATAAAAATGAGCAAATAGAGAGCACAATGTGGGTCTGCTCTCAGGGAGGTATGTACAACGAAAGAGGAAAATAGAGGTAAGAGATTCTAGAAGGAAAAGAAGCATGTGCCATGTGATGAAGGTCTGGGGAGGAGGATTAGAGAGGGCATCCTCAACAGAGGACAAGGCTTGTGTGAAGGCATGGAGACTTGGCACAGCAAGGGGAGCTTTGAGGATTGCTAAGAGGCCTCACTTAGAGACTGCACACAGAGCAGGAGCTAATGGTGTTCCCGAAGCTTGAGATCTGTCACTTCCCTTCCCACTGTGCTTATTTATTAGTTCATTCACTCATTTGTTCATTTAATCATGCTACTGATTAGCATCCACTGTGGGTTCTAGATACATGGAATACATCATCAGCAGGTCCTTTCCAGCCACCC
>NW_027976648.1:0-1099 GCF_054177405.1 Leptonychotes weddellii
AGGGTATGCATAAGCCTCCTTGAAATCTCTAGAATGAGTCTACTAATAATTCTCTGATGCAAGGACAGCTGCTGTCTGTATAGAGTCATTTTTGGAAGCTGGTGAATGATGTAGTGGAAAGAGGGATAAGCCTGGGAATGCCTGGGCTCTTCTACTGTCTAACTTTAGGAAAGTCACAGTTCCTCTGAGTTCCAACATCCTCATTTGTAAAATGGGTCTCATAAGGGCCACCTTACAACATTCTTGAGATAATTAATTAAAAGGACATAAAAGTGCCCCAGAAAACTGAAGCAATCACAGAAGTAAGGTGATATTAGTTATGAATGAGTATTTGTAAGTCAGAATTGGTTATGAACATTTTTCTTTATAACTCAAAAGGAAGGGTCATATTATCCTGAATTTAAGATACAGCTCTACCATTAACCAACTTTATTACCTTGATTAAATTGCTTAAACCCTTTGAGCCCAAATTTCCTACTAGAAATGGGGGGAATAATACTACTTGCATAATAGATTTCTAGTGAGAACTGAGAGAGATAATACTGGTAGGGCACTCAACACAATTCTGTCATATAGCAAATGCACAAGAAATGTTAGCTGTTAAAACTGTGGTCTAAAAATAAAATAAAATAAAATAAAACTGTGTTCTATTCACTAAGACATCTTAACAGGCCATTCTCATCTGGTGAGACCCTGTCTGAGTAGCACCTGGACTCCCTCCATGACCTATGTTTCTCCTTTTTTTTAAAAATGTTTTCACAACAGTCTTGGTATTATAATAGTTACTTTTGTAACCACCATGGTCATATTGTAATTTCTTTTGCATAGGGATTGGTAGAATTATCAACATTAAATAGAAGTTCCACTTTTATTTTGTCAGGTTGGTATCATTGAAAAGTTTTTTTTTTTTTTTTTAAGATTTTATTTATTTGAGCTAGAGAAAGAGTGAGCACACAAACAGGAGGAGGGGCAGAAGGAGAGGGAGAAGCAGACTCCCGGCTGAACAGGGAGCCCGATGAGGGACTTAATCCCAGGACGCTGGGATCATGACCTGAGCCACCCAGGCACCCTTCATCGAAAAGTTTTGCAGTATAAATAA
>NW_027976649.1:0-205 GCF_054177405.1 Leptonychotes weddellii
CCCTAAGGATGGGATTCGAGGGGCTTTGGGGCGGGGAGCATGTGGAGATCTGGGGCTTGTTGCCCTCACCCCAAGCCCCGCCCTGTGCACCCCTCAGTCTGGCGGTTCCTGAGTTGTATCCTTTATAAAAACCCAGTAATCTCGTCCATGAACTTTTTCTGAGTTCTGTGAGCTGCTCAAGGAAGTTGCTGAACCCATAGAGGTC
>NW_027976650.1:0-205 GCF_054177405.1 Leptonychotes weddellii
CTGATTGCTCGGAAAGACCACGGTCCATACAGGGCTCTGCCCCGGGTGGACGGGGGCGGTGGGGAGACCCTGGTCTTCAGGTATCACATCCGGCCACCACCCACCTGCCAGCACGGGAGGGACGACAGAATGAGATGTGGATGATCAACTGCTACTATGGGACATAGTAGATGCTTCAGAAAGTGTTTCCTCCCCCCCTCTCTTC
>NW_027976651.1:0-205 GCF_054177405.1 Leptonychotes weddellii
GAGCCACTGGTGCAGGGAGGTTTCTGTTTACTGTTTGTTATTGGCAGGAGGCAAATCTAGACTACACGTAGCTCACTTGCATGTCTGCCCCCTGTGGGCGTGCCTCAGTAGTAACTCGAATGTACTGCGGCTATGGGGTGATGTCCAGGAGCACAGGTGCCCAAGCAATTAATTCTGAGCGAGGTTGTGTCATGTCACCTGCCAA
>NW_027976652.1:0-205 GCF_054177405.1 Leptonychotes weddellii
AAAAAAGAAGAAGAAGAAGGTAGCGGGAGGGGAGGAATGAAGCAGGGGAAATCGGAGGGGTGGACGAACCATGAGAGACGATGGACTCTGAAAAACAAACTGAGGGTTCTAGAGGGGAGGGGGGTGGGAGGATGGGTTGGCCTGGTGGTGGGTATTGAGGAGGGCACGTTCTGCATGGAGCACTGGGTGTTATGCACGAACAATG
>NW_027976653.1:0-205 GCF_054177405.1 Leptonychotes weddellii
CAACAGCCCCTCAGAATCCACCCCAAGGCTACACAGAAGGCAAAAGAAACAAAAGCTGGTCCATTCTTTCCCCAAATATTCCATTGGCAGGCAGCCGAGGACCACGCCAGTTCAGTGGTTTAATATCCTGTCGCTTCCAGCAAAGCGGAAAAGATACAAAGAATTATAAAGTTGCCAGCCCAGGATCCCAAAAATCTGCTTTGCT
>NW_027976654.1:0-205 GCF_054177405.1 Leptonychotes weddellii
AGGAACAGCAGGAGGTACTAGAATACAAAATCAGGGCCATCTGATGAGAACCCGGACATGGCCTACCATGTGCTACAGAGAGTAAAGACAGGTAACAGAGGACTTTGTTGTTTGTTTTTTTTCCTCCCCTTCCTGTCTTACCCTCCACAAATGCCTTCTATTGGCCAGACCTATCCAGGAAATAGGTGCACTACATATGGAAGGG
>NW_027976655.1:0-205 GCF_054177405.1 Leptonychotes weddellii
TCGCGCGCTGCGGACGGGCACAGACTCGCAGACCGGTAGCGGTGGGAAAGGACTTTAGGGCAGCCCCCGGGGTGGGGGACCAGACCGGCGGGGTCGCGTGCACGCCAACCGCAGCCCCCCCATCCCGGGACAGAAACCCGGAGCGACGGTCGCGCAAGCGAACTGCAGCCTCCGAGACGGAAACCGGGTGCGCCGGGGTTGTGCT
>NW_027976656.1:0-205 GCF_054177405.1 Leptonychotes weddellii
ATCCAGCCGGTCAGTGGCAGGTTAGCTCCAGATACCACAACACCTGTGACATCACTCTGCTCTCTCTCATGCCCTCACGTCCCCGACTGCCTCGCACACAGCCCTTCCCCACCTACAAGTTCATGACTTGTCTTCTGAGCATTATTATTAATAGTCATCCCTTGGGGCACCCTACATGCTTGACCTCAAGAATGGAGTCCTCTTT
>NW_027976657.1:0-205 GCF_054177405.1 Leptonychotes weddellii
AATAGAAGAAAATATTTGCAAGTCACGCATCTGGTAAGGGCTTAGTTTCCAGAACATACAGAGAACTCCTAAATCTCAACAATAAAACAACAACCTGATTCAAAGATGGGCAGGGGACTGGAGCCGACGTCTGTCCAGGGAAGACCTACAACTGGCCAGCCAGCAGGGGAGATGCCCACGTCCTTGCTCGTCAGGGACATGCACA
>NW_027976658.1:0-1099 GCF_054177405.1 Leptonychotes weddellii
ATACTTACTTGTTCCTGTCTATTTACAAAAGACCTCTCTTCTTGATCCATGCAACATTTTCCTGATCCTTTCAGTCCACAGACAGTTGATTCCTTAGGAAGTAATGCAAGAATTTAAAATAAATTCATTGGTCAGGTCTTAAAACATCAACCGCAGTACTTGCAGTCCCCAGGCCCCACAGGAGTGATGGAAGAAGTAATAGAGCATGTCTTGCCTTCAAGGGCTCTGTAATGGGGTGGAGCAGAGAACAAGCCAGTCATCACTGAACAATTAGGGAAAATTACAGGGAGCATGTAACCATGCTATGATAGGGTCTTGTTAATGTGTCACTCAAATCCCAGAGGATCATGAAGGAGGTCAGAGGAGGTGGGGTCAGCCAGCTAAGGCTTCCACTAGGGTGAGGTAAATGGAGTAGTTAACAAGGTGATCATCAAAAAAACCCAAAAAAGATGGCTTTTCTTTATCCTAAGAGTGATACAGCATGTATCTTTAACAAAGTCCTGGGAAGGCAAACTGCTTTTAAGACTTACTATACACAAAGAAAAATAAACTGAAAACCTGAGTTTTATTTGGGTGTTACTGGAACTATTCTGAATTATTTGGGTGACTCAAGTCCCAAACTATTTTACCTTAATTTTCAGGACACTTCATGCAGACCCCAACTAGTGGTTTTGGCCTGAATGCCCTGGTCAGTTACTGCAACTCTAGTTAATTGTTTTCATTCTTGTTTGTCCTTTTCATGTGTAGACACAACCCAAGGCTTTGGGGTGCTTTGGAGACCTATGGTTTGACTTTGTACATGGAGTCAAAGAGTCCTGGGTTCTAGTTCCTGCTTTAACACATAGTAACTGGGTTGAGTTTGTTAAATTAGGAAAATAAAACCCCTCCCAAACAGGTCTTTTCGATTTAAATATGCAAATGGTACACACAGTATCTGACACATAGGAAGTGCCGCAGAAGTGGGGGCTGATATTTTTACCTGTGAGGAATTTTCTGTAGACTTAAGAAGGGATTTGGATTTTGTGACAATGCTGTGCACAATAAAGGAACGAATGACAAATAGCTGAATGTGGGAACCCAAGTGAGTGAGATAAAAATA
>NW_027976659.1:0-205 GCF_054177405.1 Leptonychotes weddellii
TAGCCTGGTGGTGGGTATTGAGGAGGGCACATTCTGCATGGAGCACTGGGTGTTATGCACGAACAATGAATCATGGAACACTTCATCTAAAACTAATGATGTAATGTATGGGGATTAACATAAGAATAAAAAAAAAAAGTGGAGGTTGGAAGGAATGGAAAATGGGCCCAAATACAGTCAATTATTGATTAAGAAAACTGGCATG
>NW_027976660.1:0-205 GCF_054177405.1 Leptonychotes weddellii
AAAATGAAAAAAAAAAAAAGATTGTAGCCATAGTTTCTGGAGAAGAGAAAAATACTTTAAGGATAATCTAGTCATTTTTCCTGTTGTAAATGGAAGACACCCATATCCTCAAGTCCCGAAGTCCCACAGCTGTTTACAGGGCTAAGTTTCAAGCCCTAGACCTCTGGCTCCCGATTCAGATTCTTCCCATGATCCTCAGTGTTTT
>NW_027976661.1:0-205 GCF_054177405.1 Leptonychotes weddellii
AGGAGCGCACATTCTGCATGGAGCACTGGGTGTTATGCACAAACAATGAATCATGGAACACTTCATCTAAAACTAATGATGTAATGTATGGGGATTAACATAAGAATAAAAAAAAAAGAAGTAAAAGGAGTTTTATGTTAAAATTCAATATTTTCTTGGGTAAAACAGCAAGTATAACTATAGGAATGAAATTCCTTCAGATTTA
>NW_027976662.1:0-205 GCF_054177405.1 Leptonychotes weddellii
TCATGCAACCATTCCTCTTTTGCCTTAGCCAATTTTGGGATATATTTTTAATTTTTCCTTCCCACCTCCCACTAAAAGTAAGCTACATGTGCACTGCCGTTTATGAATCAGAAAAGGTGGGTGTCCCCTACCAGCTGCTCATGTAATAAAAATAACAACAAAAGTTGTATGACATGGGGAGCCTGTGTGAGTCAGTCAGTTAAGT
>NW_027976663.1:0-205 GCF_054177405.1 Leptonychotes weddellii
TTTTTTTTTTTTTTTTAAAGATTTTATTTATTTATTTGACAGAGAGAGACACAGTGAGAGAGGGAACACAAGCAGGGGGAGTGGGAGAGGGAGAAGCAGGCTCCCCGCAGAGCAGGGAGCCCGATGCGGGACTCGATCCCAGGACCCTGGGATCATGACCTGAGCCGAAGGCAGTCGCTTAACCAACTGAGCCACCCAGGCGCCC
>NW_027976664.1:0-205 GCF_054177405.1 Leptonychotes weddellii
CCTGCTGAGCAGGGAGCCCGATGCGGGACTCGATCCCGGGACTCCAGGATCATGACCTGAGCCGAAGGCAGTCGCCCAACCAGCTGAGCCACCCAGGCGTCCCTCTTGCAGAGTTTCTAAAAATTAGCATCAAATGCTGGTTGTATGCATCTCAGTGTGAGTTCTCCTGCACGTTGTGTGGTTTGGTATATTGAGTGGCACTTAG
>NW_027976665.1:0-205 GCF_054177405.1 Leptonychotes weddellii
GTCTGCGTCCGCTTTTTGACCTGTGCGCAGTTATCTTGTGTACTGCTGGTCCTTCTGGAGCTCCTGGTATTAGCACTGCTAATACCATCACCAGCACCCAAGAGCAATGGAGCGTTTCTTGGGCTCTGGGTCCTGTGTGTGCATTACCCATGTAATCCTTACAACAGACCTCTGGGGGGCTACAGCCCATTTTACAGATAAGGAA
>NW_027976666.1:0-205 GCF_054177405.1 Leptonychotes weddellii
CCCTAAGGATGGGATTCGAGGGGCTTTGGGGCGGGGAGCATGTGGAGATCTGGGGCTTGTTGCCCTCACCCCAAGCCCCGCCCTGTGCACCCCTCCGTCTGGCGGTTCCTGAGTTGTATCCTTTATAAAAACCCAGTAATCTCGTCCATGAACTTTTTCTGAGTTCTGTGAGCTGCTCAAGGAAGTTGCTGAACCCATAGAGGTC
>NW_027976667.1:0-205 GCF_054177405.1 Leptonychotes weddellii
ATCGCAACCTTGCTGCACTCCAAGGGTGCCATGGAGGCAGGACCGGGGTCTGATCACATGTGCGGCTTTGTGCTGACCAAGGCAGGGAGCGCTATGTGAACTCGGGCCCTGTTGTGCCCCAGCAATGCTGTCCGTGTTACTGCATTTCCTGCCCATGACCGTGGAGGTCCGTCCTTCTCCTTTTAGAGATGAGGGGATGAGGCTC
>NW_027976668.1:0-205 GCF_054177405.1 Leptonychotes weddellii
TTGTGAACTTGGTCAAGTTATACAAGCAGTGTATATATTCATGTATCCTGACCCACAGCTTACAGCAACACTAGGTTCCCTATCCCTCTGCTTTTGTCAGCCCGAGCCTGAGATAGCTTGACATAGAATAGTCCCATTTAGGGACTGGAGGAAGCAACTTAGCATGAGTCACTGGCCTAAAATATACTTTCCACCCACATGCCCC
>NW_027976669.1:0-1099 GCF_054177405.1 Leptonychotes weddellii
ATCAGAACTGGGTTTTTATAAGTGTATTTCCTGGGTTATAAGAGAGGAGATAACAGTTCTAGAATAAGAATGAGTATTTGTGAAAAAGAACAGGATTATTAACAAACAACAACAGATCTTGAAAATGAAAATATTGAGGATAACATTTTACACCTGCACCAGAAGATGAAGACATGCTGGGTGCACCTCAGGAGCAACTTGATGCTGTGAAACTGAGAGGAAGTCTCCCCAAATTAGGTAAAATGTTGGGACTATGTGAAATAAAATTTAAGACGTGTGATAAATACAGAAATTTAAATACTTGACTAATTGCTGGTCCAGAAGCACAAAATAGAGAATGGAGAGAAGTCAATAATAAATATGCAGGAAGCAGTGTTTTCCCCACTTTTCAATGGAATAACAGTTCCTACAGAAGTTACTACACAGGTTACCCAGCCTGACTCTGAAGCTTTAAGTATTTTTTCAAGTCATCCAAATTTATTAGGTGTGTCTTTATGCTCCAGCCCCAGGTGAAGCTACAGCAGGAGGGAAGCCATCTCTTGTCCTCAAGTGGTTCTTCACAGAGCTAAGAATGCAGGTTCCATGGGACTGTTAAGAATCAGCAGGGCTGTCTACCAACATTCATCCTTCCCTGGGCAGCCAGGGGCATGTGGGTAGTACAGACCTGAGGTCAGGAGAAGGAGGAAGAGGAAGAATATTATTTCCCTGCCCTCCTAACACAGGCTCTCCACCAAGGCAACACCACCCCACTCCCATCCTCCATATCTAGGGGTGTTGGAAGAAGTACAGTAGTATTGCTTGTTATCTTCTTCCACAATGACTGGGGCTTCAACTGCTCTTTAATGGGAAAGAGGAATGGTGCTAAATGTTCCCACAATGAACAGGACAGTCCCATATGGTGAAATATCCCACCAAAAATGCCATCTGTGCCCATGTTGAGAAACACAAGAAGTCCCATGGTAGAGTTTGGTGTTTAGAGAACCCCATGTCACTACAGCAGCCCATGAACAAGACAGGCGCTCAGGTGTTTCATGTGGATCCACGTGGAGACTCCTTCTGGCTGCACCAGGCTTCCACCACGAGAGCCCCCATAATCACC
>NW_027976670.1:0-205 GCF_054177405.1 Leptonychotes weddellii
AGAACAACTTTAGTCTAAATATCTTGTGTGATCAGTGCATTGTTTGTTTAATATTTGTCAACATTTCTATATTCATGAATGATTAGAAATCAATATGATATCATGCTCAAAACTACCAAACTATAGAAATAATTTACAAGTTAACTTTTGCTTTGTTAATTGAGTCATTCTGGATGCACAGGGGTCCCAAACTCAGCAGCAGCTA
>NW_027976671.1:0-205 GCF_054177405.1 Leptonychotes weddellii
AGAAGGAGGAGGAGGAGAAGAAGAAGAAGAAGGAGGAGGAGGAGGAGGAAAAGAAGATGACAGAGAAGGAGAAGGAGAAGAAAGAAGAGGAGGAGGGGGAGGAAGGAGAGGGGGAAGAGGAGGGGGGAGGGAGGGAAAAAGGGGTAAGGAAAGAAAGAGAGAGGTAAAAATAGAGATAGGGAGAGAGAGAGAGAGAGAGGAGGAG
>NW_027976672.1:0-205 GCF_054177405.1 Leptonychotes weddellii
GCGCCGGGTGGGGGGTATTGAGGAGGGCACATTCTGCATGGAGCACTGGGTGTTATGCACAAACAATGAATCATGGAACACTTCATCTAAAACTAATGATGTAATGTATGGGGATTAACATAAGAATAAAAAAAATTCTATGTAAAAAAAGAAAAAGAAAAAGAGAGGATGCATTTTGGGGAAGCTCTTGGTGAAAAGTTCGAAC
>NW_027976673.1:0-205 GCF_054177405.1 Leptonychotes weddellii
AACATGTTTGGGGGGTACCTAAAGTACTGATGCAAAGCACCCCTCTGTTTTGTCTAACTCAACTCAGGTTGAGAAAATTGGAAATGCCACAAGTTGAATTACCAAACCTCAAGTGCATGGAGCAAAAGATTACAGCTCAAAAATACAAAAGACTGCCTATGGCTAAAGATGAGTAGCATTTCTCTGGGAATTTAGGACAATAAAA
>NW_027976674.1:0-205 GCF_054177405.1 Leptonychotes weddellii
GGCCAAAGCCAAAGCAATAGTGAGAGAGATCAAAGCTGAAGGCAGCACATTTATGATTTCAAACTAATTACAAAGCTATAGTATTCAAAACAACAGGGTACTAATAATCCTAGGGCAATAGAATAAAGAGCCCAAAAGTAAATGCACATATATATAGTGAACTCATCTTTGAAAATTATGCCAAAAATCTACACTAGGGCAGAAT
>NW_027976675.1:0-205 GCF_054177405.1 Leptonychotes weddellii
CTACCTTCTTCTTCTTCTTTTTTTTTTCTTAACATATATTGCATTATTTGTTTCAGAGGTACAGATCTGAGATTCAACAGTCTTGCACAATTCACAGCGCTTACCAGAGCACATACCCTCCCCAGTGTCTATCACCCAGTCACCCCATCCCTCCCACCCCACCCCCCACTCCAACAACACTCAGTTTGTTTCCTGCGATTAAGAA
>NW_027976676.1:0-205 GCF_054177405.1 Leptonychotes weddellii
TGGGACAGAGCCCCACATCAGGCTCCCTACTCAGGGGGAGTCTGCTTCTCCCTCTGCCCCTCCCCTGCTTGTGCTCTCTCTCTCTCTCAAATAAATAAATAAAATCTTTTTTAAAAACTCATACTAGGACACATCTATTAAGTTTCCATCATCATCATTTAGTTGAAGCCTAAAACATTTCTTGTATAGTACTAGCCAGAATGGG
>NW_027976677.1:0-205 GCF_054177405.1 Leptonychotes weddellii
ACGAAGTGACTGAATGGCCACTGGTTACACATTCTTGTTTTGTCCAAACATATTTCTGGAAGAAGAGGGTTAGGGCCACTAAGAAGAGACCTTCAAAGGAGGATGTACACAGTGGTTTCTATTCACACAGAAAGTGACATGATTTGGTTCCTCCGTAGTAATAAGGAAATAAAGATTTATTGTTTTACTTTTTTTTATTATGTTA
>NW_027976678.1:0-205 GCF_054177405.1 Leptonychotes weddellii
AGACATAGGGCTTCCAGAAGCCCTCTGTAAATCCACTCCTCTGTAATAGCAGTGGAAAAAAAAATGGCAAAATGCAAAAGTCAACTTTTACAGAACTCTGGAAATTAACCAAAGTATGCAGCAATCTGAGACTTATTTATTTAAGAAAATATCTCTGACCCTTAGTAAGAACAGCAGGAATTGTGGTGTTTTAACTTGATCTACT
>NW_027976679.1:0-205 GCF_054177405.1 Leptonychotes weddellii
AAGTTACAAAAATAGTAAAGGGTCCCATGTACCTTCATCTGGTGTACCGTAGCGGAGGTACATTACGTAACGTAGTGTAGTTTCACAACCAGGAGATTAGCACTGGTACAATCCACAGACCTGACTCACATTTCTCTAGTTTCACATGTCCTTGTTGGTGTGTACGTGTGTATACACATGTGTGGGTTTAGGTCAGTGCAATTTT
>NW_027976680.1:0-1099 GCF_054177405.1 Leptonychotes weddellii
CAACCCTCAGTTTGTTTCCTGAGATTAAGAGTTCCTCATATCAGTGAGATCATATGATATTTGTCTTTCTCTGACTGACTTATTTCGCTTAGCATAATACCCTCTAGTTCCATCCAAAAATGACATTGAGTTTTATATTTATAGTAAATTAAACCAAACATGTTCTGATATAGGACTAGAGTACTCCTGAAAAAATCAAAGATTTTCCAAGGATAATCACACATTTTTTTTCATTTGAAGACTTAAATGCCTAGAGCACTTGTCCTAACTATTATGTCCAAAGCCTTATACATATGGGTGATTAACATATGTGATTTAATGATAAAACATATGTGATTTAATGATAAAATTGCTAGTAAGTACGAACTCCTGATTTATTTAGATATAGCACCATAGGCTAGTGACATGGCTTTTTTATACCTTTTTAAATAAAAGTCATTTCTGTGAGACTGTTATTAAGCAATAAGCTAATCAATTAAACACTGACTAGGTACCTTTGTACCTCAGTGGTCTTGGGAAACTACAGGGAAATATATGAAGTATAAATGTGGCCCTTACCTACAAGAAGGTTATAATCTTATTGAAAAAAAAACTTAAATTTAAAAAAATGCATTATCAAAATATAATGCCTCAGATCTGATGTAGTAAATGTAACATCTATTTCAAAAATAAATTTTGGTCCAGCAAATCAGTCAATTGATATTTGCTTACATTTAGACAACAACGGAGAACTTTAAAACTAGTGGAAACTTCTCAGTAAATTATTTATGATCTTTTATAATCTGGCCCTGAATTACCTTTCTAGTATTATTTCTCATTGAGCCTTCCCTGCCTACCATGCTGTGTACTCTAGCCAAAACAGAATATTCTCTCCTCTTTCATGTCACTATGTGTTTCTCATGCTCTTTTCTTCTGTTTATATTGCTATCCACCCTTCTAAAAAAATCTAAAACAAAACAAAACAAAACAAAAAAACCCCCTCAGTAGCAAGAGGACTACTACTTATTAATAACTAAAGTCCATTTTCCACCTTCCTTGCAGTTAGATGTGGCCATATATGTCTGAGTCCCAGGAAACAGAATGTGAATGGAAGTGATGG
>NW_027976681.1:0-205 GCF_054177405.1 Leptonychotes weddellii
CCCCAAGACCAGTCTTGTAATTATTATTAATTGGTGACAATTCTTAGTAGTAATTTAAAATGTTATGAATAGCTACCTGTGGCAGGTGATACACCATCACATCTTTTTTTTTTTTTTTTTTTTTTTTTTTATTTGAGAGAGAGAGAATGAGAGACAGAGAGCATGAGAGGGAGGAGGGTCAGAGGGAGAAGCAGACTCCTTGCCG
>NW_027976682.1:0-205 GCF_054177405.1 Leptonychotes weddellii
ATTTGTAAAGTAGTAATTACAATGTTCAGTTTATAGAGATGCAGTCTCAATTTGACCATACGAATTGAATGTGAAGAACACTCATGACAGAAATTGAAGAAGACACAAAAAGATGGAAAAATATTCCATGCTCATGGATTGGAAGAATAAACATTGTTAAAATGTCTATGCTACCCAGAGCAATCTATACCTTCAGTGCAATCCC
>NW_027976683.1:0-205 GCF_054177405.1 Leptonychotes weddellii
GATGGGGTGACTGGGCGATAGACACTGGGGCGGGTATGTGGTCTGGTAAGCGCTGTAAATTGTGCAAGAGTGTTGAATCCCAGATCTGTACCTCTGAAACAAATAATGCAATATATGTTAAGAAAAGACAAAAGAAGTGGATAAGAGTAAGGAGGAGTGGAAGAATTAAGGCGGGGAAATCGGAGGGGGAGACGAACCATGAGAG
>NW_027976684.1:0-205 GCF_054177405.1 Leptonychotes weddellii
TTTTCATTCAGTACTTTAAAGATGTTGCTCCACTGTCTTTACTTACATTGTTTCCAATGAGAAATATAATGTCATCCTTATCTTTGTTCCTCTGTGTGTAACATTTTTTTTTTCCTTTAACTACTTTTAAGATTTTCTCATTATCACTGGCTTTGAGCAATTTGATTATGATATGCCTTGGTGTAATTTTTTTTTTTTTCCACAT
>NW_027976685.1:0-205 GCF_054177405.1 Leptonychotes weddellii
GGCTCAATGACAGGACCCCGAGATCATGACCTGAGCTGAAATCAAGAGTCTGATGCTCAACCGACTGAACCACCCAGGTGCCCCTGCTCTTTCTCTTAATCACAAGATGGAGAAATTCCAGGATCGTATGAGGTGGCAGAGATTTCGTGGTCAGGAAAAAGCCTTCATCGGAACTCTGGGAACAGGTACCAGCACTTAAACTTTT
>NW_027976686.1:0-205 GCF_054177405.1 Leptonychotes weddellii
CATGTGGATACGTACCTGGCCTGAGGTCCCCATCCCAGATCCTGTCTATGGAGGGGCTGTCCCCCACATCCTGTCCCTTGCCCCAGCAGGCAGGAGGCCTCCCAGGAAATGAGAAGCAGCAGCCTGGTGAGAGCAGACACTCCAGACTCCCCACCTCAGGCATGTGACCTGGGATCCCATTCCCCCCATTTCCTTGAAGAATGGC
>NW_027976687.1:0-205 GCF_054177405.1 Leptonychotes weddellii
TAAAATTTTTTTAAAAAATGAAATCTTGCCATTTACAATGACATGGATAGAACTAGAGGGTATAATGCTAAGCGAAATAAGTCATTCAGAGAAAGACAAATCCATATGATTTCATTCATATGTGGAATTTTAAAAACATAATACACAAGCAAAGGGAAAAAAAAGACAAATCAAGAAACAGACTCTTAATTATAGGGAAAAAACT
>NW_027976688.1:0-205 GCF_054177405.1 Leptonychotes weddellii
CAAGTGCCCTCCTTAATGCCCATCACCCAATTTCCCCATCCCTCCACCCACCTCCCCTCCAGCAACCATCAGTTTGTCCCTACCTGTTCTTACGTAAAAAAAAAAAACCTAGTAGAAAGGTTTGCACAGTGTCTTCAATAGACAACTTACAGAAGAGACAACAAAACAGTCATTAAAAACATAAATATATGGTAAGCCTCACTAG
>NW_027976689.1:0-205 GCF_054177405.1 Leptonychotes weddellii
AAAGATACAAATGTAGGGATCCAAAGGGGTATGTGCACCCCGATGTTTATAGTAGGATTGTCCCAATAGCCAAACTGTGGAAAGAGCCAAGATGTCCATTGACAGATGAATGGATAAAGAAGATGTGGTATCTATATACAATGGAATATTATGCAGCCATCAAAAGGAATGCGATCTTGCCATTTGCAATGACGTGGATGGAACT
>NW_027976690.1:0-205 GCF_054177405.1 Leptonychotes weddellii
CCTAGGCTGACCCACAAAAGTTGACTTAACTCCTAGTGGATCTGCAACGTTATAGTACTATTGAGGTGCCCAGCAGGTACCCAGGTGAGCCCCTAAATGGTTCTTTAACCTAAAGAAATGTACCTGAAGGGTGACAAGGTTATAAACTGTGACTATTTCTAAGAATAGCATGAGTTGGCCCTTTACCACGTGATAGATCCGAATT
>NW_027976691.1:0-1099 GCF_054177405.1 Leptonychotes weddellii
TAAGATCAGTATCTTAACTGCAGTATCTTAGTCCCTTCTCTTAATGGCATTATCAGATGGGTGTCATTATTGTTCTTATTAACACCCATCTTATAAATGAACTAAGTGGAGCTCAGGGCTTCTAAGTGATTTGCAAGTTTACAGACCTCGTGTATAGCAGAACAAGTGGTCAAATTCAAATCTCCATGACCCCAGGGTGGGCCGGACTGCACTGTGGTTAGATTCTGGTCAGCCTTGGTTTTGCATGTAGGCTCTGCTGTGTGACAGTGAGCAGGTCACTAACTTCTCTGTGTCTGTTTTGTTTATGTGGCGGTAATAATAACACAAAGACTAAGAAATTAATACATGAAAAAATGCTTAGAGTGATGCCCGGAACAATCTAACAGTTTTCAAAGTATGAACTATGGTTATTCTGTGGTAATATGCCTGGAATTTAACAGGTTTTCAACGAATATTGGAGATGTTACTAGTACCTGTGGTATTATCTAAAAATTCTGAGATAATACAGTAACAGCAGTTGCTAGATTTTATTTTATAAAAATCAAAGTTTTTTAGAAAAAAGTTTTTTGGAACTTGGTTTTTTAAACCTATTTATTTATTTATTTGGGGGGGGATTGAAACTTTTATTTATTTTTATTTTAAACCTATTTATTTATTTATTTATTTATTTATTTGGGGGGGGATTGAAACTTTTATTTATTTTTATTTATTTTTTATTATGTTAGGTGAGTCACCATACAGTACATCATCCGGTGATGGGTATTAAGGAGGGCACGTATTGCATGGAACACTGGGTGTTATATGCAAACAATGAATCATGGACCACTACATCAAAAACTAATGATGTAATGAATGGTGATTAATATAACATAATAAAAAAAATAGTCTAACTCATATAAATAGAGAGTAGAATGGTGGTTGGTGGTTGCCAGGGATTGGAAAGAAGGGGGATATAGGAATTGCTATGCAATGGATATGTAGTTAAAGTTATTAAAACAAGACAACAGGCCCCAAATGGAGTTGCTTACGCTAAGCCCTATGTCACCAGAGACTTAACTATTATAGCTTCTGCTCTTCCAGAAGTAGAATCTTAAACCAG
>NW_027976692.1:0-205 GCF_054177405.1 Leptonychotes weddellii
ATCCATACTAGAGAGAGAAAGAGAGGAATGTGTGCATATGTGCATGATAAAGAGAGAGTAGAGGGGGTAGGTGTGGAGGTGATTTTCTCACAATCCCCTGGAACTTTTGCTCAAATCGCACACAGAGCTTATCGACAAGTCTGAAGTTCTTTCTCTTCCAGCCAGTCCTCTATGTTCTTTTTTTTTTTTTTTTTTTTTTAAAGAT
>NW_027976694.1:0-205 GCF_054177405.1 Leptonychotes weddellii
AGGACTACGGGCAAAGCTGCTGCACCATGGTGAAGGAGAGCAGCCACGGCTACTGTGGCCTTGTGGAGTTCCAATAGCAGAAGGGATTGAACCTAACAAGGGAATCACAAACTGGCATTAAAAAGTTCCTGATGGGGGGCGCCGGGGTGGCTCAGTCGTTGCGCGTCTGCCTTCGGCTCAGGTCATGATCCCAGGGGCCTGGGAT
>NW_027976695.1:0-205 GCF_054177405.1 Leptonychotes weddellii
AAGCATTGGAAATAATTCCCCAATATATTTCCTTATAACTTTGTTTACAAACCAGCCTGAAACACTGAGACAGAACGGTTTTTTTTTTTTTAATTTTTTATTCTTACGTTAATCCCCATACATTACATCATTAGTTTTAGATGAAGTGTTCCATGATTCATTGTTTGTGCATAACACCCAGTGCTCCATGCAGAATGTGGCCTCC
>NW_027976696.1:0-205 GCF_054177405.1 Leptonychotes weddellii
CTCTTCGATAAATGGTGTTGGGAAAATGGGACAGCCACATGCAGAAGAATGAAACTGGACCATTTCCTTACATCATACACAAAAATATACTCAAAATGGATGAAAGACCTAAATATGAGACAGGAATCCATCAAACTCCTTGATGAGAACACAGGCAGCAACCTCTGTGACCTCAGCCACAGCAACTTCTTGCTAGAAATATCAC
>NW_027976697.1:0-205 GCF_054177405.1 Leptonychotes weddellii
TGCACTAACAAATGCATTTTCTTTGCCCTCAAATTGCTACTTCTTCCTATGTCCAGGCTCAAAATAAGGTGTATCTTTTTAGACTCTCTGTTCTCCCTTACCCCACACATAATATTTATTGCTAAGTCTTATTGACTTTAATTCCTAAATATCACAACAATCCATTTCTTCCTTCCAGGTATGCTTCTGACTTCTAGCATCATTA
>NW_027976698.1:0-205 GCF_054177405.1 Leptonychotes weddellii
TGCCAAACTAATTAACTCAGTTATTCCTTAAACAAACGAAGAGACAAAATAAACAGAATAAACCCCGTGAGGCTGGCACTGGTCATATCTCTATTTTATTTAAAAAAAAAATACAGGAAGAAATTAAGGCATAAAGAGTCATTCATCTAATGTATTATGAAGCTACAATTCAAGCAGACATCTTAGCTCCAGAGATAATCCTCTT
>NW_027976699.1:0-205 GCF_054177405.1 Leptonychotes weddellii
TTTTTGTTTGTTTGTTTTTTGTTTTGTTTTGTTTTGTTTTTTAGGGACTAACACACCCTTTTAATATGTTTTTAAATATTTTTAAGGTTTAAAAATGTTTAAAGTTTGTAATTCCTAGTAGGAAAACATTATCTGAATGACTACCCTAATGGCAAACCACTATAGAATGTTTCAGTTGCATGTGGGGCAGAGGGGTAGGATTCTC
>NW_027976700.1:0-205 GCF_054177405.1 Leptonychotes weddellii
AAACAAATACTGTTAAAATGTCTAAATTACCCAAAGGAATCTACACATTTAAGCAAACCCTATCAAATACCAACAGCATTTTTCACAGAACTAGAACAAACAATTCTAAAAAGTTGCATGGAACCACAAAGGACCCTGAATAGCCAATGCAATCTTGAAAAACAAAAGCAAAGTTGGAGGCTTCTCGATTCCAGATCTCATTATA
>NW_027976701.1:0-205 GCF_054177405.1 Leptonychotes weddellii
GAATCGGGCTGAGAGACAGTGGTCTAGATGCAGATCTCCACGGGAGAAAGTGACACCCCAGAGCAGCGCCTCAGCCCAGGTGTGGAATTGCCACCTGCTAAGATGACCTGTGCGGTGGGCCCCAGTCATCGTCATAGACAGGTGGCATACTTGGGTGTATATGGGGGTGGATGCGCACACTTAGGGTGTGCAGGAGGGAGTGGCC
>NW_027976702.1:0-1099 GCF_054177405.1 Leptonychotes weddellii
CCGCGCGTCCTCCAGCCCTGCTGGCCCGGAGCCAGGCCCCCACGCCCGAGCAGCCAGTCCTGGGGGCCCTGGCAGGCCTCTCCTCCCACCAGACCTTACCTGTGCTGCAGGTAAGTGGGGGAGGCCCGGCTCCCCGCAGCCTTCCTTAGCAGTTCTGGGGTAAATGTGTGAAAGAGAGAGCGTGTGAATGTGCATGAGCGTGAAGGCGTGAGTTCTGTGTGTGAGCGTGTACACGCATGCCCTTGCAGGAGGATGGCGGACAAGAGAACCACTTGGAGAAGTAAAAGGTGCATGTGGAGGGTTGGTAACATCAGGGACTCCCAACCGTATCCGGTGGGAGGATCTTCTTTGCCGCTGATATTTAAGGTCCCCTCACTATCTGCTTCTAGAACCTACTCAGAAAACTATGTGCAGGCAGCGACTCTAGCCCCAAACTGGAACTCACTGCATTAGAAATGAGCGTGGCAATTTGTGCCCCAAAGTTCTCAGTTTCTTCACGGCAAAACCAGGTAGTTGAGGGAACGAGGGTCCTTCTGCTTCACCGAGCGTCCCCCACCCTCAGGGATGCCCCAGGGAGCCCCAGGTCAGGCGACACCATGCAGGTCAGTGACTGAGTCCTGGAAACAAGAAAGGTGCGTGGGTCCTGGCAAGGCTGCCTCCCCAGCCACTGGGAGGTGCTTCAGAGTGGAGACATGATGTCTGAAGAATGAGGGTGGCCAGCCACCCAGTCACCCTGGGGCTTCTGTAGGCTGGGGACGCTGTGGCCGGGGTCAGGCCCAGCCTGTGAAGATAAACCACGTGAGTGAAGGCTCTCCCCTTGTTGGAGGTGCTGTGCACAAACACACAGCGCACAATGCAAGAGCCCTCAACACACACACACACACACACCCATGCACATATGCACACCCCCCATGCACACATGTACACACCCCACATGCACACACACTCCCACGCACATATGCACACACCCCACTCACCCCCCACATGCACACCCCATGCACACACCCCACTCACCCCCCACATGCACACACCCCACTCACACCCCACATGCACAAACACCCCCATGCACATATGCACACATGCACACACCCCACTCACA
>NW_027976703.1:0-205 GCF_054177405.1 Leptonychotes weddellii
GACAGTGAAAGCAAGAACAAGCAGAAACAACAGAAGACACCAAAACACTTCACTTGTTGGAATTCCGAGATAGAGTTTATTCCATTTGCTTACTTGTTTTAAAGATATAAATGAAAGTTATGAACTCACTGAATACATGTGTATATAACCAGATGAGAAGGAGATGACAGAGATAATAGAGAAAAGAAAATATTTCACCAACGAT
>NW_027976704.1:0-205 GCF_054177405.1 Leptonychotes weddellii
TTGCCAACTGTATAAAGAGACCTGGTTCCATTTATTTTTGTTTGTTTGTTTTGTAATTATATATATATTTTTTATTCTTATATTAATCCCCATACATTACATCATTAGTTTTAGATGTAGTGTTCCATGATTCATTGTTTGCGCATAACACCCAGTGCTCCATGCAGAATGTGCCCTCCTCAATACCCATCACCAGGCTCACCCA
>NW_027976705.1:0-205 GCF_054177405.1 Leptonychotes weddellii
GGAGGGAAAAAAAAGCAAAGTGGTTGAAGTTAGGTTTGAGTTGTTCATAGGAATAAGAGAGGCTATAAAATTGGAAAGATAAATTGGGGTAGAAATGAGAAAATCCTCGGATGTCCCACTGAAGGATTTGGACTTTATCTCTTATGTAGGGAAGCCACAGCATTTAATAATATGTCATTGACTGTGTGTGTGTGTGTGTTCATTG
>NW_027976706.1:0-205 GCF_054177405.1 Leptonychotes weddellii
CCCCTCATTGTTTGACTGGGTAGGTTGTCATCAAGTGTTTTGCAGTGATGGACATTTGGTTCCTCTTTTTTTTTTTAATTTTTTATTGTTATGTTAATCCCCATACATTACATCATTAGTTTTAGATGAAGTGTTCCATGATTCATTGTTTGTGCATAACACCCAGTGCTCCATGCAGAATGTGCCCTCCTCAATACCTATCACC
>NW_027976707.1:0-205 GCF_054177405.1 Leptonychotes weddellii
ACAAAAGGTTTAAATTTTGATGAAGTCTGATTTCTCAAAAGAAGGTCAAGGAGAGACCTGGAGGTCAGAGTTTAATTTCACAGAGGAGGATTCCACAGGACTCTGAGGAGAAATGGTGAGGTGGTTAGGTGGATATTCAGGACAAGTTGTAAGGAGAGAGTGGTCAATGGTGTGAATGCAGAAGAGATGCCAATTAAGAAAAAGA
>NW_027976708.1:0-205 GCF_054177405.1 Leptonychotes weddellii
TGAGACTGAGAAATCCCACTTGCTCTGAAGAAAAAGCAATTCTACTCCTTCTTTATGGTATCCCACAGTTCACCTTTGAGTCCCATTTTGTTCGAGATGTCCCAAGTGTCATGACCAGAGGGTTAATCTCAGAAGAATTTCACCTTCTTGTTAGTGCAGAGAGAAGCGTTATGTCCAGGGTAAGTGTGGTTTGTCACTGCGGCAC
>NW_027976709.1:0-205 GCF_054177405.1 Leptonychotes weddellii
CCCCGCCGTCTATCCTCCCGAATATCGCCTCGGATTCCCTTCTCCGCACGTCCTACCTTCCAGAAAGTGGTCGCTTTTCTGTTCAGAGAGTTGTTGCTATTCCTTTCTTCGATCTCCTGTTGAGTTTGTAGGTGTTCAGAATGGTTTGATCCCTATCCAGCTGAATTCCTGAGAGGAGACGAAATCCAGGTCTCCTACTCCTCCG
>NW_027976710.1:0-205 GCF_054177405.1 Leptonychotes weddellii
CCGGCACCGGCCACCCTTCCAGCCCCCGTCCCTGTAGCTTGTTGGCCGCTGTCCTTTATGTCCCCAAGGCTGCCGCCCCGCTTGCTTCATCGTGGCTCCAGCCACTGCCGCCAGTCCGCAAGCTTGAGCCTCCCCGCGACCTCCAGCACCTACCCCCAAGGTCGCCCGGCACCCGGTGGGTGCCTGGGAGAAATGCACAAGTTCT
>NW_027976711.1:0-205 GCF_054177405.1 Leptonychotes weddellii
GTTGGTTGGATCACCAGGGTCCTAGATGTCTCTGCTTCATAAGTAGACTTTGTGGGCACGTACAAGGCACCTGGTAATCAATAGATGAGACCCTAGATGGGAAGAAACTGCATTCAACCAATCAGAATGCCATTTCAAGTGAAGACCGCTCCCTGAGTGTTCCTGCCCAGCCAGCATGTTTCTCCCCCCACCCCCCCCCGATACC
>NW_027976712.1:0-205 GCF_054177405.1 Leptonychotes weddellii
CAGTAGAAGCCTAATAAATGCAGGCTTCCTGGGCGCCTGGGTGGCTCAGTTGGTTAAGTGACTGCCTTCAGCTCAGGTCATGATCCCAGGGTCCTGGGATCGAGTCCCACATTGGGCTCCCGGCTCAGTGGGGAGCCTGCTTCTCCCTCTGACCCTCTCCCCTCTCATGCTGTTTCTCTCCTGCTCACTCTCTAATAAAATAATC
>NW_027976713.1:0-1099 GCF_054177405.1 Leptonychotes weddellii
GCCCTGGCGAGAGCTGTGAAAGTACCTAACTTCAAAGCCTTCACATAAATCATCTTAAAGGCCTGCCCTGAGCCCCGGGAAGCCGGAACGAGGCCGAGAAATCACTGCTTATTTCATCATCGCGTAACCGAGACTTTGTTCCCCTGTGCAGGTCACATCTGTCACCTTCACTGCCGCCACCAGGGTCCCCACCGCCTCCGGACACCTGCATTAGCCACCCTGCAAGGGCTGAGTTGCGAGCCGCGCCCCAGATCCGCGGCCAGCGACTTCCATGTGATTCCAGGGGCGCGAGCGCCGGGGCGGCCTCGAGAGGCTTGTGGTTTCATTTCCTTTGCCGCTTTCAGGGTAGCACGGAAGCAAAGGGAGGGACGCAGTGGTGCTCCACGGCGGTCGGTCTTTGGTCCCAACCCCTGGCGGTGACATCGGTGACAAGGAGGGGATGGCTTTGTGCACCGGGACAAGGATGAGGGGAGCGCGAAGGAAAAAAGGGACATGACAGTAATCATGCCTTTTCTCTGGTCCCTGAGGATGAAATGCGGGCTTTGCCTTCTACCCAGAATTTTGTCTTACATCTCCTGTCTGGACTTAGTTGTCAAAGACCAGGAGGACAGCGGATGGGAGAAGCTGCTGGGATGGCGGCGGGTTGGTGGAATAGAATAAGGTGTCCAGTCTCCGATGAGATACGTGCATTTAAGTTCAACAGCTGTGTTATGAGGATGGGCCGTGACTGGAAAAGACTGACAGCGGCAGGCAAGACATGCACGTAGGCAGCCCCCAGTAAGGTAGGAGCGCGTTTAGCAGAGTCCTTGAGCTCCGAGGAAGAGATGGCCAAAGGACCCCTGGTTCTGGAGTGAGACTGGGCTTGCTGCGCCCACTGGTGCCGCGTTTGCTCTGTGCCAATGGGGGCCTCGTGGGAGCTGAAACCCAACCAGGGCTCGGCCGGCCCAGCCTCATTCCCTGCCCCGGGGTCACGTCCTTCCCTCCTAAGTGGCTCACAAAGCATTGAAATTTTTTTTTTTTTTAACTCAGCCACCCAGACAGGGGTGTCCTTCTGCAATCCAGCTGTCTGAGTAAGGCAGCTTTTTTTTTTTTTTTTTTT
>NW_027976714.1:0-205 GCF_054177405.1 Leptonychotes weddellii
TTTTTTTTTTTTTTAAAGATTTTATTTATTTATTTGACAGAGACAGAGACAGCGAGAGCAGGAACACAAGCAGGGGGAGTGGGAGAGGGAGAAGCAGGCTTCCCGCTGAGCCGGGAGCCCGATGTGGGACTCGATCCCAGGACCCTGGGATCATGACCTGAGCCGAAGGCAGACACTCAACCATCTGAGCCACCCAGGCGCCCCA
>NW_027976715.1:0-205 GCF_054177405.1 Leptonychotes weddellii
GGTTACCCTCTGTCAGGGATGGGCCTTTGTCCTCTCAGCCTTGTCAGCAGAATGTATTATCAAACTTTTGGATATTTGCTCATCTAATAGGTAGAAAATGGTAAATTTTATCAAGTACTTCCTTCAGCCATGCTCCCGCAGCCTGTGTTTAGGACCTTCTTATCTACTCCTGGGTGCTCCCCACCCTCTTGGTTCAGGCCTTTAC
>NW_027976716.1:0-205 GCF_054177405.1 Leptonychotes weddellii
TTATTATCTGTTCCCACACTCCTAAATCAAGCGGTCCAGTTGAGCCTTTAAAAAGAAATACAGGGTGGGGGGTGGGAGGGATGGGGTGGCTGGGTGATAGACAGTGTGTTATGGTGAGTGCTGTGAATTGGGTAAGACTGTTGAATCACAGACCTGTACCTCTGAAACAAATAATATATTATATGTTAAAAAAAAAAAAGAAGAT
>NW_027976717.1:0-205 GCF_054177405.1 Leptonychotes weddellii
CCCGCGCCAGCCCAGTGATGGGTATTAAGGAGGGCACGTACTGCATGGAGCACTGGGTGTTATACGAAAACAATGGATCGTGGATCACTGCATCAAAAACCAATGATGTATTGTATGGTGACTAACATAATAAAATTTAAAAAAAGAAAAAAAAAGAAGTACCTGCTACATCTGGAAGCATTTACCTTTGATAATTTTAATATTC
>NW_027976718.1:0-205 GCF_054177405.1 Leptonychotes weddellii
GGGGGGGGGGCACCAGGTGGCCTAGCTGGATGAGCATGGGACTCCTGATTTTGGCTCAGGTCATGGTCTCAGGGTCCTCGGATCAAGCCCCGAGTCGGGCTCCCGGCTCAGGGGGCGGAGTCTGCTTGTCTCCCTCGCCCTCTCTCCCTCTCTCTTTCTCTGAAATAAATAAATAAATCTTAAAAAAAAAAAAAAAAAAGGAAAG
>NW_027976719.1:0-205 GCF_054177405.1 Leptonychotes weddellii
GGGGCTCCTGGGTGGCTCAGTCGTTAAGCGTCTGCCTTCGGCTCAGGTCATGATCCCAGGGTCCTGGGATCGAGCCCCACATCGGGCTCCCTGCTCGGCGGGAAGCCTGCTTCTCCCTCTCCCACTCGCCCTGCTTGTGTTTCCTCTCTCATTGTGTCTCTCTCTGTCAAATAAATAAATAAAATCTTTAAAAAAAAAAACTTGT
>NW_027976720.1:0-205 GCF_054177405.1 Leptonychotes weddellii
TAGAACTACCCTATGATCCACCAAGTGCACTACTAAGTGTTTACCCAAAGAATAGAAAAATATGAATTTAAAGGGATACATGCACCCTGATGTTTATAGCAGCATTATGTACAATTGCCAAATTATGGAAATAGCCCAAGTGTCCATCAAGTGCTGAATGGATAAAGAAGTAGTGATTATATATACATATATATATATATATATA
>NW_027976721.1:0-205 GCF_054177405.1 Leptonychotes weddellii
GCGGGGCTGTGCATGTAAATGATGTGTCACGGCCACCAGCACTGAGCAGCCACCCACGCTTGCCCTCCCCGAGGAAGGAGCTGCAAATCTGAGCCTTGCACACCAGCCCTGTCCGCCCACACAGCCCTCCCCTGTCCAGCGCTCTGGGCCTCGCTGCCACAGCCGGGGGAGCCCAAACCTGCCTGGGCTGCAGACTCCCATGGGA
>NW_027976722.1:0-205 GCF_054177405.1 Leptonychotes weddellii
TTTTTTTTTTTTTTAAGATTTTATTTATTTATTTGAGACAGAGAGAATGAGAGAGACAGAGAGCACATGAGAGGGGGGAGGGTCAGAGGGAGAAGCAGGCTCCCTGCCGAGCAGGGAGCCCGATGCGGGACTCGATCCCAGGACTCCAGGATCATGACCTGAGCCGAAGGCAGTCGCTTAACCAACTGAGCCACCCAGGCGCCCC
>NW_027976723.1:0-205 GCF_054177405.1 Leptonychotes weddellii
TGCCAGTACTACACAGGCTCAGAAGTATCCCCTGGGCCTCAGTAACAGACCAGAAGTGGCTATAACAATGACAGACCTCATGCTTCCTTACCACAATCCCTCAAGCAAGGTTCACACAGCCATGCATTTACTAATATAGACCCCTTATCTAGATTCACATTCTATTGGGTAAATAGCTTCCTAAATTTGGGTAAAAAAATGGGTG
>NW_027976724.1:0-1099 GCF_054177405.1 Leptonychotes weddellii
TTCCTCCTGGATCTGGATTTCTGTTTCCTTCCCCAGATTTGTAAAGTTTTCAGCTATTAATTCTTCAAAGGTATCCTCTGCCCCCTTTTCTCTCCTTTCTCCTTTTAGGATCCCTATAATGCAAATGTTATTACATTTGATGGTGTGTTGAGTTCCTGTTACCTATTCTCATTTTTTTTTTTTTTGAAGATTTTATTTGACAGAGAGAGACATAGTGAGAGAGGGAACACAAGAGGGGGAGTGGGAAAGGAAGAGGTAGGCTTTCTGCAGAGCAGGGAGCCCGATGCGGGGCTTGATCCCAGACCCCGGGATCATGACCTGAGCTGAAGGTAGACGCTTAAAGTCTGAGCCGCCCAGGCGCCCCTCTATTCTCATTTTTTATTATACTTCTTCTCTCTCCTGTTCAGCTTCATTGGTTTACATTACTCTGTCCTCCAGGTCGCTGATCTGTTCTTCTGTATCCTCTAGTTTAGTATTTATTCCCTGTAGTGTATTTTAAATTTCATTTATTGGGTTCTTCAGAGTATTTTTATTTGTTGACCTTGAATCCTGTTACCTTGCTGAACTCACTTAATAGTTTCAGGTTTTTCTTTTTTAAAAATATATATTCCCTGGATTTTCTATTTAGACAATTACGTCAGATTCAAATTGGAGGAGATTTATTTCTTTCTATTCTGTATTTTTAAATTGTTTTTCTTACCCTATTGTACTGCCAGTACTATGTTGAATAAGAGTGGTGAGAGTTGGCATCTTTGCCTTGTTCTTGAGTTTATAGAGGAAGGATTCAGTCTTCCAACATTAAGTATATTAGCTGCAGGTTTATTGTAGACACTCTTTATCAAGTTGATATTTAAAAAGTTTTGTTGTGTTAAATGTTACAAATATACTGAATTTGAGATGTTGTCAATTTTTACTGAAAAGAGGTTACTTTTATTTACATTCTTATCAAAAATGACTGAAAATATTGCCCTATATTCTTTTCAATTAAATATATTTCTTTAAACTTAATGGTCTTTATCAGTCTGATGTGTAAAAAATAGTGTCTCATTATTAGCCTTTTTTACATTTTTATGTAAGCAAATTTATTAATGTTTCATTA
>NW_027976725.1:0-205 GCF_054177405.1 Leptonychotes weddellii
ATCGCAATTGCTGATAGGGTACTTCTATTTTTAACTTTTTGAGAAACCTCCTTACTGTTTTCTAGAGTGGCTGCACCAGTTCGCATTCCCACCAACAGTGTAAGAGGGTTCCCCTTTCTCCACATCCTCGCCAACATCTGCTGTTTCCTGTGTTGTTCATTTTAGCCATTTTGACCAGTGTGAGGTGATATCTAGACTAATATTT
>NW_027976726.1:0-205 GCF_054177405.1 Leptonychotes weddellii
CCCCTCCCCTCTAGAACCCTCAGTTTGTTTTTCAGAGTCCATCTTCTCTCATGGTTCGTCCACCCCTCCGATTTCCCCCGCTTCATTCCTCCCCTCCCGCCACCTTCTTCTTCTTCTTTTTCTTTCTCAACATATCTTGCATTATTTGTCTCAGAGGTACAGATCTGAGACTCAACAGTCCTGCACAATTCACAGCGCTTAACAG
>NW_027976727.1:0-205 GCF_054177405.1 Leptonychotes weddellii
ATATCTGATTTGTATGTTAATGGAGAAATTACTTTTGAAGAAAAAGCTGTTTTAATGAAGCAAAGTATTTTGGCTGAAAATGTATGAAGCAGGATGTTATTGAGAAATTAGCTTTATTTCGTCATGATGAATTACAAAATCAACCAAACTTAGTACCGCAGACTTTTAATGTTGAGCATATTAAAGCCATTCATGGTTATTTGTT
>NW_027976728.1:0-205 GCF_054177405.1 Leptonychotes weddellii
TGAACTTGGCAACTGATCAATACTATTAATGTTTTGTCTTCAGGTTAATCTGTTTGTACAGGATTTGAGGGTGTAACTGATCTGAGGGCAAAGCCCTCGCGCACTAGTTATGATGCTCATAATGTGTATCGATGCCGAATGAGCTGATGTAGCACCTTTTACCTATCACCTTACCTTTAGAGTATCCCTGCGCTTAAGCAAGCCA
>NW_027976729.1:0-205 GCF_054177405.1 Leptonychotes weddellii
CGCCCCTCCTGTTCCGCTCTTCCTTCTTCCCTGCCCTGCTCTGTGCAGGGAGGCTGGTCCCAAGTCTGCCTGAGAGCAGCTCTTCAGCTCCTGGTTGGCTTCAGCCAGTTGGGGGGAGTTGGCAGGAGACTGGAGGGCAGCAGGAGAGGGAGGCTGGGGCATTTCTGCTTCTGTCCTGCTGGCCTGCGGCTCTGACGGACGCTGC
>NW_027976730.1:0-205 GCF_054177405.1 Leptonychotes weddellii
AGGCTGCCCACCGAGCAGGGAGCCCGATGAGGGGCTCGATCCCAGGACCCTGGGATCATGACCTGAGCTGAAGGCAGATGCTTAATGACTGAGCCACCCAGGCGCCCCAACTAGGGGATTTTCTTAATTTTGGTAAACTATACAAACAAAATTGACCATTCTACCATTTTTTAAAGATTTATTTATTTGAGAGAGAGAGCATGCA
>NW_027976731.1:0-205 GCF_054177405.1 Leptonychotes weddellii
AATGGTTTGCAATAGGCTTCATAATTGTCAAACAGCTTGGATGATAGAAAATTCTTGGTTTGCACTTTCCTTAAATATCTTCTAAGTGTTTCTCCATTCTCTCTCTTTTTTTATAGAGATTTTATTTATTTATTTATTTGCGAGAGAGAGCACACAAGCAAAGGGAGGAGCAGAGGGAGATAATCTCCAGCAGACTCACACTGAG
>NW_027976732.1:0-205 GCF_054177405.1 Leptonychotes weddellii
GCTGGCTCTCCCCTCAATACTAATATGCACATCTGCATCTATAGCTATATTTCTGACAATCTGAGCATAAAATTGATGTCCATAAAAATAAATCATAAAGACATTGTTAAACACATAGCTGAGAGCCTGACCCATGAAAGATTAGATGTGTATAATTTTAAGCAAATTTGCAACCAAACAATGTTTACCTAAGGCATTCTCAACA
>NW_027976733.1:0-205 GCF_054177405.1 Leptonychotes weddellii
ATTGATTTTATATCCTGCCACTTTACTGAATTCCTGTATGAGTTCTAGCAGTTTTGGGGTGGAGTCTTTTGGGTTTTCCACATAAAGTATCATATCATCTGCAAAGAGTGAGAGTTTGACTTCTTCTTTGCCAATTTGGATGCCTTTGATTTCTTTTTGTTGTCTGATTGCTGTGGCTAGGACTTCCAATACTATGTTGAATAGC
>NW_027976734.1:0-205 GCF_054177405.1 Leptonychotes weddellii
TGCTAGCTTACAGTTCTTAGTGACACTGGGGTGATTGTTCCAGAATGTGGCTGTTGTTCTTCCACGTGGAAACGTCAACTGCCCAACACACATAACCAAGGACTAGAATGCAGGAGCTCATCTCCCAGAGAATCGCTATTCGTTATACTCTCCTCCACCCAACAGCTCACCAGAATGAACCTACTCTGTCCAAAAAAAATCAAGG
>NW_027976735.1:0-1099 GCF_054177405.1 Leptonychotes weddellii
TGTGTGCTCTCTGTTTCTCTCAAATAAATAAATAAAACCTTTAAAAAAATAAGAGTATCTTCTTTGTAAATAGTTGTTACTTCCCCTAGACTTAATGGGACGTGGAGAAGAAGAAGATGCAGGAAGGAGAGAAGGCCATCCTAGAGAGGAGCAGTGGAGTTAGTCCAAGACGATCTCACAGAGGTGGGGCCACAGGCTTTTTCCCCTCCCTCTGATTGCCTGCGAGGCTCCCCCTTGGCCAAATCCAACAGAACACCTCCTCCTGAGGGCACTGAGAGCCCACTGATACAGTTCATGCAGGTCACCCCCTCCCAGCAGAGAAAATTACAGAGAAGTGTGAAGAGTGGATGGTGTGGAGTAAATGAGAGATATCTGGAATAAGTAGTGATCGTCATTCTCAGAGATTTGCCAGATATCACATCTTTCATACAGAGGATAGAACTTTTAAGTAAGCAAGGTTGGGGGTGCCTGGGTGGCTCATAAGGTCATGATCGCAGGCTCATCTGCCTTTGGCTCAGGTCATGATCGCAGGCTCCCTGCTCAGCAGCGAGTCTGCTTCTCCCTCTCCCTTGGCCCCTCACCCTGCTCGTGCATGCTCTTGCTTGCGCATGTGCACTCTCTCTCTCTGTCAAAGAAATAAAATCTTTTAAAAAAATAAGCAAGGTTGGTACTGTGAAGGAATATTAGACTCAAAGTGAGAAATATCTCATATATAGTGTACCCTAATAAAATACACATTTGGTTAGAGCGATATTAACAAATATTCTATTACGTAGAATGAAACTATATTAGCCGGTCTCTACTTTGATTTCCTTATGATTAGAAATGTACAGAATGCCCCCCATCAGGACCAAGGCATTGTCAACAATGGCATACACCAGAGTAGCATCTATTTTGTGTTATTAACACCTTGGAAGAACTCATCTTCTATTGGGAGACTTTGTAGTGTGCGTATGGAAGCCTGTGCACAAAGTGTGATGAGAACAGAGCACCAGATCTGGGAAGGGAAAGTCCAGCTGTCACACCATGGATCTCAGAGTCATCACCAATAAAATGGGAGAAATATACTCTCTACTCCCCCTTGAGAGTGTTGTTGCAA
>NW_027976736.1:0-205 GCF_054177405.1 Leptonychotes weddellii
TATTCCACAAAAAATTTTTTTTTGAAAAATTGTAGCATCAAGCAGCAATGGAGAGTCCCTGGTAACTCTGTATTATTCACAAGCATATTATGAAGTTTATGTCTACCTTACATTTTTAGTATTTTGGAGTCAAGAAACTAGACTGGCATGAGTATAAAACAAAATAAACTATTTCCTTTTTGTTTTACCTAAACTACTATGTATA
>NW_027976737.1:0-205 GCF_054177405.1 Leptonychotes weddellii
AAGCTAGTGCTGGCATGCATAGGTACTAAAACTAAATCCATGAACAATGACAAATAAAAAGAGATCAGACTGTAGAACTTATAGACTCTCTCACTCTTGCCTCCTGATGTTTGTGTATCACTAGAAGTCCAGGTGGCACATATCTATAGTTGCTATAAAGTACTGATTATGTTCTCTTAGCTTAGTGGCATAGAAAGCTGGTGAA
>NW_027976738.1:0-205 GCF_054177405.1 Leptonychotes weddellii
ATCTGTGTGGCGCAGTCGGTTGAGCGTCCAGCTCTTGGTTTCACCTCAGGTGGTGATCTCGGGGTCATGGGATCGAGCCCCGCGTCGGGCTCCGTGCTTAGTAGAGAGTCTGTTTGACATTCTTTCTCCCTCTCCCTCTGCCCCTCCTACTCATGCTCATCTGTCTCTCTCTGAAATAAATAAATCTTTAAAAAAAAAATGCACC
>NW_027976739.1:0-205 GCF_054177405.1 Leptonychotes weddellii
CTACTTAAACTTTTATTCAATTAATTAATTAATTAATTAATTTTTTTTTGCAATTTCCCCAAAAGTTTATTTTTTTTTATTATTTTTTGTATTCTTATGTTAATCCCCATACATTGCATCATTAGTTCTAGATGAAGTGTTCCATGATTCATTGTTTGTGCATAACACCCAGTGCTCCATACAGAATGTGCCCTCCTCATTACCC
>NW_027976740.1:0-205 GCF_054177405.1 Leptonychotes weddellii
AGGCAAGTTAGCAGAGGCTAGTCATGTCCCAACGTTAGACACCTTATCCAGTTGCCAGGAAGGAAAATTAAGTTGATTTTTAGAATATGAGTTCATGAAGGAATAATATCTGGAATTCTCCTTTGAATTTGGGTGAAAATTATTTATGCACTTGATCTGCTTTGCTCAATCTTTTTGTTCTTAATTTTATTTAAAAAAATTTTTT
>NW_027976741.1:0-205 GCF_054177405.1 Leptonychotes weddellii
AGGAGGCCTACTAAGTAGAAGGTAGAGTTACAGCTTGTTTATATTAACCACCAAAATAGGAATCCCTGAACATCGTGGTCTTGCCTGTTTTCAACTTAAATTAGAAAACTAGTATGTATTTTTTTGTAAGTTGCTTTTGCTCATGTTACAAGATTCATTGTTTCTACTTGTAACACTGCTTGTACCTGTTGCTCTCTGACGGCTT
>NW_027976742.1:0-205 GCF_054177405.1 Leptonychotes weddellii
GGCTGCCCTTTGTTGAAGATCAGTCGGGCTACAGGACAAGGGTGACAAGCCTCAAAGCTGAGCAGGGCAGATCCCTGAGCAGCCACGACCCTGTGGTGCTCACAAAGCATGAGATGGAAGGGGAAAGGGGAGAGGGTCAGCTGGGGTGGGGCAGGATCGGGGAGGCTCAGGGAGGGCCCTGCTGCCTGACCCTGGGAGCAGAGTC
>NW_027976743.1:0-205 GCF_054177405.1 Leptonychotes weddellii
ACACTGGGGAGGGTATGTGCTCTGGTAAGCGCTGTGAATTGTGCAAGACTGTTGAATCTCAGATCTGTACCTCTGAAACAAATAATGCAATATATGTTAAGAAAAAAAAAAAAAGAAGAAGAAGAAGGTAGCGGGAGGGGAAGAATGAAGCGGGGGAAATCGGAGGGGTAGACGAACCATGAGAGACGATGGACTCTGAAAAACA
>NW_027976744.1:0-205 GCF_054177405.1 Leptonychotes weddellii
GGCCAAAGCCAAAGCAATAGTGAGAGAGATCAAAGCTGAAGGCAGCACATTTATGATTTCAAACTAATTACAAAGCTATAGTATTCAAAACAACAGGGTACTAATAATCCTAGGGCAATAGAATAAAGAGCCCAAAAGTAAATGCACATATATATAGTGAACTCATCTTTGAAAATTATGCCAAAAATCTACACTAGGGAAGAAT
>NW_027976745.1:0-205 GCF_054177405.1 Leptonychotes weddellii
CCAAATGTCCAAACATGCAAGCCAGTCCCCAAATCGAGGACAGTTCCCCTCAGCAGCACACCTCTGAGTGACAGCTTCCAGTGTCAGCCTCATTCTGCTAACCAGGCATCCACAGCCAAGGTCACCCAGTCCCCAAATCCTCCCTCTTCTCATGTCCGCCAATCCCTGAGTGCTCCCTTATTTAGTGAGAAATACTCCCGGCTTT
>NW_027976746.1:0-1099 GCF_054177405.1 Leptonychotes weddellii
TTGCAACAACACTCTCAAGGGGGAGTAGAGAGTATATTTCTCCCATTTTATTGGTGATGACTCTGAGATCCATGGTGTGACAGCTGGACTTTTCCTTCCCAGATCTGGTGCTCTGTTCTCATCACACTTTGTGCACAGGCTTCCATACGCACACTACAAAGTCTCCCAATAGAAGATGAGTTCTTCCAAGGTGTTAATAACACAAAATAGATGCTACTCTGGTGTATGCCATTGTTGACAATGCCTTGGTCCTGATGGGGGGCATTCTGTACATTTCTAATCATAAGGAAATCAAAGTAGAGACCGGCTAATATAGTTTCATTCTACATAATAGAATATTTGTTAATATCGCTCTAACCAAATGTGTATTTTATTAGGGTACACTATATATGAGATATTTCTCACTTTGAGTCTAATATTCCTTCACAGTACCAACCTTGCTTATTTTTTTAAAAGATTTTATTTCTTTGACAGAGAGAGAGAGTGCACATGCGCAAGCAAGAGCATGCACGAGCAGGGTGAGGGGCCAAGGGAGAGGGAGAAGCAGACTCGCTGCTGAGCAGGGAGCCTGCGATCATGACCTGAGCCAAAGGCAGATGAGCCTGCGATCATGACCTTATGAGCCACCCAGGCACCCCCAACCTTGCTTACTTAAAAGTTCTATCCTCTGTATGAAAGATGTGATATCTGGCAGATCTCTGAGAATGACGATCACTACTTATTCCAGATATCTCTCATTTACTCCACACCATCCACTCTTCACACTTCTCTGTAATTTTCTCTGCTGGGAGGGGGTGACCTGCATGAACTGTATCAGTGGGCTCTCAGTGCCCTCAGGAGGAGGTGTTCTGTTGGATTTGGCCAAGGGGGAGCCTCGCAGGCAATCAGAGGGAGGGGAAAAAGCCTGTGGCCCCACCTCTGTGAGATCATCTTGGACTAACTCCACTGCTCCTCTCTAGGATGGCCTTCTCTCCTTCCTGCATCTTCTTCTTCTCCACGTCCCATTAAGTCTAGGGGAAGTAACAACTATTTACAAAGAAGATACTCTTATTTTTTTAAAGGTTTTATTTATTTATTTGAGAGAAACAGAGAGCACACA
>NW_027976747.1:0-205 GCF_054177405.1 Leptonychotes weddellii
TTGAACGAGTCATCCCCACCGCCGATGGTTTTGTCACTTGGCATCTGACCATCAGGCTGAATTCCGTGTTCAAGGCAGTACAGTTCCCAGCAGGCATTGCCGATCTGGACACCTGCCTGCCCCACGTGGATAGAGATGCACTCGCGCTGGGAACCAGAACATAAACGTTGAGACCTCCTTGTTTTCAAGGCAATCGACACTATAT
>NW_027976748.1:0-205 GCF_054177405.1 Leptonychotes weddellii
AGGCATCGGCCTAGGACTCCACATTCTTACAGAACTCTCTCCCTGATGGCATTGCACAGTTAGAGATGCAAGGCAAGGACTGGTAATTTTTCAAGATGTGACCCTTCCCAACTTAAACACAGTTTAAAACCTCTTGTTGGCTTCCCAGTGCTTTTAGGGGGGAGACCAGTGCCTTTAGCTTGGCTCATTGGATACCATCTTCCCT
>NW_027976749.1:0-205 GCF_054177405.1 Leptonychotes weddellii
GCGCCTGGGTGGCTCAGTCGTTAAGCGTCTGCCTTCGGCTCAGGTCATGATCCCAGGGTCCTGGGATCGAGCCCCGCATCGGGCTCCCTGCTCGGCGGGAAGCCTGCTTCTCCCTCTCCCACTCCCCCTGCTTGTGTTCCCTCTCTCGCTGTGTCTCTCTCTGTCAAATAAATAAAATCTTTAAAAAAAAAAAAAAAAAAAAAAA
>NW_027976750.1:0-205 GCF_054177405.1 Leptonychotes weddellii
TTTTTTTTTTTTTTAAAGATTTTATTTATTCATTTGAGACACAGAGATACAGAGAGAGAGAGAGAGCATGAGCAGTGGGAGAGGCAGAGGGAGAGGAAGAAGCAGACTCCTTGCTGAGTCAGGAGCCCGATGTGGGACTCGATCCCAGGACCCTGGGATCATGACCTGAGCCGAAGGCAGACGCTTAACCATCTGAGCCACCCAG
>NW_027976751.1:0-205 GCF_054177405.1 Leptonychotes weddellii
AAAAACTTACTTTTAGAAATTCAGGCTATTTTGATTGGACAGCCACATGCAGAAGAATAAAACTGGACCATTTCTTTACACCATACACAAAAATAGACTCCAAATGGTTGAAAGACCTCAATGTGAGACAGGAGTCCATCAAAATCCTAAAGGAGAACACAGGCAGCAACCTCTTCGACCTCAGCCGCAGCAACTTCTTTCTAGA
>NW_027976752.1:0-205 GCF_054177405.1 Leptonychotes weddellii
CAAAGTTTCTCAGTGATCCTGAAACTCGGGGATTTAAATGGAAGGCTATACCCCGCCCAGTAACTGCAAGGCTGCTACTGTGATGTTTCAAGAACAGAGCACACATTCTTTTTACGCTAAGGGGACGTACCACATTTTGACAACAGTGCAGTTGCAAGGGACTGTTTAACCTTTGGTTTGTCGGCGCTGCTTTGTGATTATGCAT
>NW_027976753.1:0-205 GCF_054177405.1 Leptonychotes weddellii
CCTGATATTTACCTTGTATTTGGAGACCTGCTACTTAGTGGTTTTATTCCCCTGCCCTGGTTCTTTTTTTTTTATTATTGTTATGTTAATCACCATACATTACATCATTAGTTTTAGATGTAGTGTTCCATGATTCGTTGTTTGTGCATAACACCCAGTGCTCCATGCAGAACGTGCCCTCTTTAATACCCATCACCAGGCTCCC
>NW_027976754.1:0-205 GCF_054177405.1 Leptonychotes weddellii
TTTTTTTTTTTTTTTTTTTTAAAGATTTTATTTATTTATTTGAGAGAGAGAGAGAATGAGAGAGAGCACATGAGAGGGGGGAGGGTCAGAGGGAGAAGCAGACTCCCCGCCGAGCAGGGAGCCCGATGCGGGACTCGATCCCGGGACTCCAGGATCATGACCTGAGCCGAAGGCAGTCGCTTAACCAACTGAGCCACCCAGGCGC
>NW_027976755.1:0-205 GCF_054177405.1 Leptonychotes weddellii
TTGTTGTCCTTACAGGCCACAAGAAGCGTAAGACAGTCTGTATTTACAATCATTTTTTTAAAAATTTTATTTCATTGGGGCGCCTGGGTGGCTCAGTTGGTTAAGCGACTGCCTTCGGCTCAGGTCATGATCCTGGAGTCCCAGGATCGAGTCCCGCATCGGGCTCCCTGCTCGGCAGGGAGTCTGCTTCTCCCTCTGACCCTCC
>NW_027976756.1:0-205 GCF_054177405.1 Leptonychotes weddellii
CAAGCGCCTGCCCGCGCTCCCCAGAGGGGCACCATTTGGCCTGGTGACCGTGGGGCAGGGGGGCGGGGGGGAAGACATCCCAGGCCTTCGGGCACCCTCGCCACCTGCAGTTCCTACAAAGACATTGCTCCGAAGGTGGCTTTGTTCCACAGGAAGGCAAATGTGAGTGATTTGTCACCTTCACACTCACGATTTACCGAACAAT
>NW_027976757.1:0-12296 GCF_054177405.1 Leptonychotes weddellii
AATAGGGCGCCTGGGTGGCTCAGTCGGTTAAGCGACTGCCTTCGGCTCAGGTCATGATCCTGGGGTCCCTGGATCGAGTCCCACATCGGGCTCCCTGCTTGGCAGGGAGTCTGCTTCTCCCTCTGACCCTCCCCCCTCTCATGTGCTCTCTCTCTCTCTCTCTGTCAAATAAATAAATAAAATCTTAAAAAAAAAAAAAGGACTGGGGCAGAGCTGAATTGCTGGAAAGAGTGGCCGAGAAGCTGCACAGTGCCACAGGGAACCTTCATCTCTGCCCTTCAGCCTCCCCTCTAAATACCCTTGGAACCTGCATTTAAAGCTATTGCTTGGCATCAGTGCTGAATTATTAACCTGCTGGGAGCACCTCTGGAGAGGGGCCAGGTTAAAGCTCAGAGAGGTGGTGGGGCTGACATGACCAGACCCAGCTTGCTACCCTGGATGGAGCTGGAGCCAGGGCATCAGTGGGAGAGCACTGGAAGAAGGGATAGGACACAAACAAGCCCCCCCCCCAGAAACTCCCATATCCCAACACAGGCTGTCTGAATTAGCCACAGGAGACTGGCCTCTGAGCCTGGTAACCACAGGCTCCAGAAGGAAGATCTGGCTCTCATGGGTGGGAGGGGTTATGCTGGAGAACCCAGAAACTGAAGGGGTCGGAGAGACACTGAACCCAGGGGCACCTGGCTGGCTCGGCCTATAGAGCATGCAACTCTTGATCTCGGGGTCATGAGTTTGAGCCCCACACTGGGCATAGAGCTTACTTTTTTAAAAAGAGAGACACTGAGTCCATTAGGAGGGCAGGATGGGGTTGATCTTGCTTGCAAGTGTAGCCCAGTCCTGCCACAGTGCCTCGAGTATGGTTTGCTCTCAATAAAATTTGTGGGAGGGAAAGAGTGGGAGAGAGGAGAGAGAAAGGGAGACCCCCTCAGGGAGAAATGGGTGCTGCTTCATTTCATAGGAGAGCTAGAGAGATGGAGGTCCAGAGGCAGGTGAGGAGGACTAGGGTGGTGGCCCTTCGTTCCAGCCCCCAGGCTCTGGTGAGTGGGCCTCAGGCCTCTCCTCTCCCCACAAAGGACAGTACTTGGCTGGCCAAGCCCACCAGGGGTTACCCAGCTCCGCCTGAGGGCTGCAGAGAGGAGAGGATGAGGCTGGTTGGCTGGAGGACAGGGCACGGTGGGCCTGGGGCAGACAGCAGGCAGATGAGACACAAACCCGTCTGCGGAGCAAGGCCAGTCTGGGCACACACTCAGAACAGCGGCAGGCATGATTTTTATTGACTTTTGCTGAGTCGCCTGTGGGCTGGCTCAGGCTGTGGGCAATGGACACAGAGCTGGCCGTGCAGGGAGGTGGGTGGTGGAGGTGGGAGCAGGGCTGAGAGGGCTCAGGAAGGCACAGGGAGCAAGTGGCTGCCAGGTCACTCAGTATGTGACGGACGTCTTCAGACTTGACTCCACCGTCTTTTTCAGGATGGTGTGGCAGCCAGAGCCGGAGCCGGACACAGAGCAGGAGCCCAAAACAGTGCCCTGCCCAGAGCCCAGGATGACGTTGGAGCCTCCGGTCACGACGCTGGAGCAGCTGGACCCAAAGCTGCCTTTCCCGCCTCCGAGTCCACAAGTGCTCCCCAGGCCACCGCTAACTCCTCCAGACACAACGGTGCTGCCTCCACCCACGGCTGCCAAGAAATGTAGCAGGGTCCCTGCAGAGTCCTCACCTCCCCACAGGGACCGCTCTCCCCCAGCCCCCTGATACTTACAGATAGTGACCTGGCTGGTGCACCCCCCAGACATCCTGGCAGAGAAAGGAAAAGAGGAAATGCTCAGAAAGGCTGCAAAGAATGCATCCCCGGGTATTTTAGCCTCTCAGCAGATCAAATCCACAGTCCCGATTTTAAATCCCTCCCAGCAGGATGGGTTGCCCTCCGTGGCTCAGAGTGCTAGGAAGTCTCAGAATCCCCCTCAGCAAGGAGAGCACCTTGGTGGCGGTCCATCCTCCTCTCCCACCTCTCCCATGTTCCCAGGTCCCCACCTGCTCTCCTCAACCTCCAGCAGCCTGCAGTAGGTGGCGATCTCCACGTCCAGAGCCAGCTTCGTGCTCATCAGCTCCTGGTACTTGCGCAGCATCCGGGCCAGGTCCTGCTTGGCCGCTCTCAGGGCGGCCTCCAGCTCATCCAGTTTGGCCCGAGCATCCTTGAGGGCCAGCTCCCCACGCTGCTCGGCATCAGTGATGGTGGTCTGCAGGCTGGCATTCTGGAAAGGGTGTAGAAATGAGGGAGAAAGTGGCTGCAAGTCCAGCACAGCCTCCCAAGGAACCTACGATGGCTAGAGCTTAAAGCCCAGGGTAGACCACAATCTTAGGAGCTCAAAATTATCCATGTCCATCCCCCTCCCACCCCGTTTCTCTCATTCTAAGGGAAAGCATCTCCTCTTCTGCTTCCTTAACTCCCGGAGTGGGTTGACTAGTGTCCGCAAAAACATCATGTCCACCTAGAACTTCAGACTGTGATCTTATTTGGAAATAGGGTCTTTGCAGATGTCATTCGTTAAGGATCTCAAGATGATATCATACTGTATATAGAATGAGCCTTAAATCCCATGAGTGGTGTCCCTAGAAAAAGATGACAGAACACAGCAACAGATACACAAGGATGATGCCACTTGACAATGGAAGCACGGATGGAGTGATATAGCCGTAAGACAAGGAATGCCAAGGATTCTCAGGGCCACCAGAAGCTAGGGAAAGGCAAGGAAGGATTCTGAGGGAGCGCACCTGCCAACCCCCTATTCCATACTTCCAGCCTCCAGAACTGAGAGAACACATGGGCTGGTGTTTCAAGTTCCAAGTTTGTGGTACTTTGTTACAGCAGCCACAGGAACCTCATCCCTTAGCACCTCTTCCAATACTTTGTCCTCTTATTAAAGTATATCAGGGGCGCCTGGGTGGCTCAGTAGTTAAGCGTCTGCCTTCAACTCAGGTCGTGATCCCGGGGTCCTGGGATCGAGCCCCATGTCGGCTCCTGGCTCCGCGGGAAGCCTGCTTCTCCCTCTCCCACTCCCCCTGCTTGTCTTCCCTCTCTCACTGTGTCTCTCTCTGTCAAATAAATAAATAAAATCTTTAAAAAAAAAAAAGTATATCAAACCACAGGCCCCAATTTTTGGTTTGAGAAATACACTCTCTGTACTTACCTCTCTGATCAGACAGAAAACTCCCAGGAGAGCAACATCCCCATCTAATTGGCCATCCAGCTGACTGACCCGCAGGATCAGGAAAGGCATTCCCTAAGGGCTCTCATTATTCTACCCCCATTCTAGCCTCATTATTCTATTCTGTTCTATACACAAGCACCCTGTGGATGGACAACATCATCTCCAGTCTACAGATGAAGAAAATGAGGTTCAGAAAGGCAGTGAGGGGAGAGCTGGGTCCCTAACCCAGGACAGCTAGCTGCTAGCTGGTCCCCTGCTTCCAGCCCACGGGGCTCTGCCGGGACCTGGCACAGGGGAGTCCGGTCCATCATGTTTGTGCAGGAAAAGGAGGAGTAAGCGGGGGGCTGTGTTCCCAAGAGGGATTCTCGCAGGAAAAGCATGTGTGCCAGAGCTATGGCTCCCAGCTCTGGGGACGTGGTAGCCCTCCTAAGTGCTGGCCGCTGGGCTGAGACTGCACGCTCACAATCGCCTGGCTGAACGGAGCTCAGAAAGTAGGCTTCTGGGCTCCACCCTGAGAGGCTGATTGCCTGAGTCTGACAGAGGCCCAGGAATCTGCATTTTAACCGCCACCCCAGGGAATTCCAAAGCAAGGAATTCAAATTTATGGGCAAAAACACTGTGGCAGCACGTTGGGTAATAAGACCTGGTCACCTTCATCTCGGTCCCACATCACATTCCAAAGGACAGCAGGCAGGGATGGGTGGAGACTGAGTCCCGGCTTCGGAATGGAGCTCCAAGGGCTTTCCCAGGAGGGCCCCGGCTTGGGAGAGGACGGGCCACGGGAGCGCCCTGGGGGTCAAGCTGAAATGCTTGAGGAAACTGCCTGAGACTCTAGTCTCAGCTCTCAACCGTCTGCCGATCCCAAGACCGATTCTTTGGGTTTGGGGAAAGTGAGTGCAAAGAGACTTGAAAGCTGAAGAGTCTGCAGTCCTTCACATCTAGAAGTGAGGGCTCCAGGACCAGCAAGGAACCACCCCCCTGCCCTTACCATCCTCTCCCTCCTCCTCTCCCCACTCCATCCCATGCCAGGCCCCAACAGCATCACCTCCAACCTGCACAAAGACCTGCCTAAGGAAGGTTCACTACCCCCCCCCATCTCACCTGGCTCTCACCCTCCCTAACACGGGACTCAGAAAAGTCAGCACCTGGCCCTAGGGTCTCCGCTGGGCTTGAGGAGTAAGAGTAAGGAAAGACAAGAATATAAGACAAGAAAGATGGATCGACCCTCTCCCCAAGGAGCCAAAAGCAAGATGTACGCTTGGCCATGGAAGGCAGGTGAGCAGCGGCCCCTGGAGTTGTTCAGCACAGAACACACACAGGCTTGAAGTCATAGGAGGGAGGCCAAATTCCTCCAAAATGGGGCTTGAGGTTCTCTCCACACAAAGTATCCAAAGCTCCAGCTAGTTATCAAACCTGCACACAAAGCCAGCAATGACCCTGGCACAAAGGTAGTACAAAGGAAGACCTAGGGGGCTCTGGGAGCCTTACCTGCTTCTTGAGGTTCTCGATCTGACTCTGCAGCCTCTGACTCGCCTGCTGCAGCTGAGAGATCTGGACTTTGGTTTCCTTCATGCTGTCTCCATGAAGCCGGGCAGACGCCTGAAGCTCCTGGTACTGAAGGGGACAGAGGTGACACCACTGGTTAAGAGGACCCTCACCTCCGACCTCAAGACCATGAGAAACACCATGTCCCCAGTTCTGTGCCTCCTCACGTCCTCACTTGGAATGCGAGTTAAACGCTGAAGCCAGGACACGGTAGGATGAGCTTGCAACAGTCCAGACTGGTCTCCCACGGTTTCCCTGCGCTGCCCCCTTCCTGGAGAGGGGAAGTGGCCATGCCACCCAGCCCTGGAGCTCCGGGGGGGTTATCAGAACTGCCCCAAGGGGACCGAGTTGGACGACCCCTGTGGGGTGTGGGCAGGGAGACCCAGCCTTTTCCCGCCCAGTGCTGCCCCCCAGCTCCGGCACCTTGGTCTGGCATCTCTGCCTCTGTTCGCTGCTCTGGGAGACCTCCTCGTACCGGGCGCGGACCTCCGCGATGATGTCGCTGAAGTCCAAGCCTCGGTTGTTGTCCATGGACAGCACCACGGATGTGTCACTGGCCTGGGTCTGGAGTTGGCCCAGCTCCTGCTGGGAAGACTGACTCAGTGTCTACCTGACCCCTCTCCCTTTCCCCCTGGAGCCCCAGGCAGGGGGGCAGGATGCCTGACTTCCTGCCCGTGAACTCCATCAGGGGGCAGCCCTCATTCCGCTGGGTGGTTGGGCCTGCCCTGCTCCCTGCTGTCTCCTCATCTGAAAATGAGGGTTGTAGGAGGTGGTGTCTAATGCCCCTTGCAGCATGGACAGGAAAGGTAAATGTCCTGCAAGCTCGAAATCACCTGGTTCCCATCACTCCTCTGACTGCTTATCACACCCCCTTGCTCTCCTTCTCCTGCTCCGACCCCCATGGCCTCCTTACTTCCATAAAGATACCAGCACGCCACTGGGGGCCCTTCCCTCTGCCTGGAAGCTCTGGTCCCATCTGCTTGGGTAACTTCCTCACCTCCTTCCAATTTTTGCTCAAACTTTATCTTCTAAATAAGGCACTCTGACCACCCTATTTGAAATTACCACCTGCCCTACCTCCCACCCACATTCCTAAGCCCCCTCTCCCTGTTTGCCATAGCATTTTTCCTGTTGGCCATAGCACTGGTCACCTTCTAACATATTATACAATTTACTTCTTTACTAGATCTATTGTTTACTGTCTGTTTCCCAACAGAAAGCAAGCGTCATGATTTTTGTCTGGTTATTCCCTAGTGTATCTCCAGTACCCACCAATCCACATGGTACATTCTCCATGTTTGCTTGTCAAATGACTGAATGACTGGATCTAAGTCACCCTAACCAGGCGTCGCCTCCTGGCCACTCCCACTGTAGCCAGGGAGCCTGCTTGCCCTGTCCCCTCCCCTCACTCCCGCCGGCCCTCAGCAGACCGCCCTGCACTTGGCAGATCCTCACTTCTTCATAGAGTTGCCTCAAGAAGCAGATGTACTCTTGCAGAGACTCCAGCTTGCCTTCCAGCTCCATCTTGCTCAGGAAAACCCCATCCACATCCTGGGGTCAGGAAGACAGAAACCATGTACTCCCACTTCTGTTTGTGGGTCCCACTCTGGCTCAGGAGTTCTGCTCACACACTACTCGATACTCACCCATGGCTATCCCCAGAGACCCATTCCTCCTCCAGCCCCCCTTGCTCTGCTCTCCCTTTTGCCTGACACTGGCACACACCACCTTCAGGAAGCCTTCCCTGATTACTCTCAACCAGTTCTGCATCTTCCACTCCCTCCCCACCCTCTCCCACAGTGACACCCGGAGCTCATCATGGGGTCCTTCCGTCAGATCTTGCTCTGGGGTCACTGTGTCTACATAGGAGTCCCATTTCTCTGGGGGCCCCCTGCAGGCAGTGTGGTATCATGTGCTGCGTTAGGGTCTCCCACCTCCCACCGTCCCAGCTCAGAACTGGGCTTTGTGCATGGTGGGTGCTCAGGATCCCAGTGAAGCAGCTGACCCCCCACCCTCACCTTTTTTAGGACCACAAAGTCATTCTCAGCCGTGGCATGCTTGTGGGCCTCCTCCTCATACCTGTCAAAATAAGTACAGAAGGACGCTGCCTGAGGTGGTGAGATCAGAGCCCATGCCCCTCCTCCGAGCACGACCTCCCTGAAAAGGCCCCCCTTGCCGCCATTAGACGCTCCCAAGCAGGACACATAACCAGCCCACTCCTCGGCCTTTCCCATCAGGAAGTCATTGTCACATCCTGGCTACGTCCATCTCCACTCCTTCAGCTCACGTCCACTTAACCACATGAGGTTGCCAAGGCCACTTTCCTTCACGTCTATAAGGCACATTCCAACACCTTTTCTCACTCGCTGCTCACAATTGTCATGTGAAGCAGGCGTTTTGGCTTTTGTCAGAGAGAGTACATGGCTTGCCCAAGTCACCGATAATAAGTGGCCCAAGCAGATCTAAAACCAGGTCTCCTGGGCTCTTTCCAGTACCCACTCCACCTCCCATGCCGCTGAGGCTGGCAAAGGTAAAAGGCCACACTGCTTCCCCTGGCTCGCAGTCACCAAACCCAAGCCTCCTGTTAGTCCACGGCTCTCTTCACGCCACCAGGTGACCTAGGTGGGGAACCCAGAAACACAGCCCAGCTGTGAATCATGCCACACGCCTGGGGATGGTCCCACTAAATGGATTCCCTTCCACCACAGGGACCAGAGAACATCTGAGTCACTTCAGCCCACAGCCTGCTCAACAGGAATTTATGGAGGAAAAACCGGCTGAGGCATTGTTTAAAGAAGCCCCTCCCAGCCCTGACCCGAAACATGGCCCTCAGAGCTGGGTCTGTTGGAACCGAGGCTCTCCAGACCTGGGCATCGGGGACTGTGGGGCCTCCTTACCTGCCACAGGTGGGGCACTCTGAGAATCAGAGGGAATGGGATGAAGAGGGGAGGCCAGTCCTATGTCTCTGGGAGCTCAGCACGTGGGAGGCCCTCCAACTGCCAGCCCCGTTCCAAACCCTCCCAGACCCCACCTGGGGCCCATGGGGCACTAGGGTTTGCCTACTTGGCCTTATACTCCTCCTCCTGGTCCTGGCAGAACTTCAGCTCGGCATCCACAGCCCTTCGTTCGCTCTGGAGCTGCTCCAGTTGCCACCTGAGCTGGGCCAGGTAGCCCTCAAAGAAAGACTCCAGGTCCGGGGGGCTGTCACTCACCCCCTGCTGCTGCAGCAGCTCCCACTTGGTCTCCAGGACCTTGTTCTGCTGTTCCAGGAAGCGAACCTGCCGCCCAAGCAGAGGCTCCCTGAGGCTCCCGTGGGGCTCCCTGGCCACAGGCTCTGGCAAGGAAAGCCTCAGGGGCCCTCCAGTCAGCCCACCTTTCCCCTACCTCCCAATCCAGCCTGGGCAGGGGCAGCCTCGGGCCCTCCCAGGAGACTCTGAGCACGTCAAAATGATGGGGATGGCTAACAGGGGAGGGTCTACTGCTGAACAGCTGTTCTCCGTTCCTGAGCCCCAACCATAGAACAGCGGGGCCTCAGCATAATCAGAGAGCCTGCAGTTAGACCACAGGAAGGACTTCTTTGCTGCAGAAGTGATGAGAAAAGTGGTAGCAGAGCAGACTTCCCCATTCCCAAATCCATGGAGAACAGTTCCTCTGAGGGAGGCCGAGAGAGGGGCTTAGCCGAGTGGACCCTCACCTTGTCAATGAAGGAAGCAAACTGGTTGTTGAGGGTTCTGATCTCTTGGGTCTCCTGAGTCCTCACCGCCTGGAACTGGGGGTCGATCTCAATCTTCAATGGGGTCAGCAGACTATTGTTGATGGTCACTTCCCGGATGCCCCCCAGAGGGCACAGGGAAAGCCCGGGCCCACCACGGCCCTCCCCACACTGCACCCATGGTCTTCCCCCTGATCCCCAAGCCCTCCCACGAGAGGGTCCTCTGCAGCCCCCAAAGGAACTAAAGCTCCTGCTGCTGAAGCTGCCCCTGCTGCCGCCTCCGCGGCCCCCCAGGTGAGCAGAACAGGCTGAGTGAGCACTGAAGCCCCTCCAGGCCTGGCATGACGAGGGAGACATGGTAGAGACGGAAGGTCACACGGCTGCAGACAGAGGATAATCGAGGTGTGTGAGTTCCTGCCCTGAGGCCCCAGCACGACACTTTTATCCCCTCCCATGCCTGGGCTGGGCCTCGGGGAGCAAGATGCTCTGGGCCTGACTGTGTCTGTCACTGGCTCTAGCTGACCTATTCTGACACGCCTGGAGGATAGGGGCCCAACACGTGCAGAGCCCAAGGGAGAGGAGGCCCAGACCCTGCCCTCGGAGCTCCCAGGCCAGCAGGAGAGCTGGGCACGTCCCGAAGACAAGGAAGCAGCCAGAGACCTGGACTCCAGTGCTGGAGGTGGGGAGCGATGGCCCTGAGCCATCACTGAGAGTCATTCAAGGAGAGCTTCCCAGAGAAGGAGATGGGGGGATGGGGAAGAAGAGAGGGGGTTCCGTGGAGCATCCGAGTGCCCTGGCCATGCTGGACAGAGGAGTGTGAAGCTTCTCAAGGGAGAATCTATCTACAGTAATTGGAGAAGGAAGGCACTTGGCAGCACTAGGAGAAGCTACGAGGTTAATAAAGGTGTTACTGCCATCGCAGGCTAAAAGACACTCCCGGATTTGGAAATGAAACAGAAAAACAGGGTGTCCGAGTCCCTTCTTTTGCTCAACCCAGCAATCATCTACAAGGCGCCACCCCACTCAAACCAGCCATCTCCATCCCGGATCTGGGCAAGTGGCGCATTTCCGAGCCCAGCCTATGCCCCTGCTCCTGCCCCGGACTCGCAGTGCCAGGCGCATCCACTCGGGTCATGCATGGTCTGTGTCAGGTTACAGATCAGAGGCACCTAGGCTCTGAAGTAAAATATGTAGTTAGAAAAATACTCCCTTGGGGTGCTGGGAGCAGACACAGGAACTTCGGGGTTCCCCCCCAGGATAGACTCTGCCTCTCCGTCTGGTATTCCGTGAGCCCCCCACCCAGTACAGGCCCCTTCGGAGGAGGCATTCAGCCAGCACCACTGAAACCCCTCCACTGCTGGTAAGCAGGGTGGGGCGGCTCTGATTTTTAGAAATTTCTAAAATTCCTTCTTACATGGTGGGAGGGTTATTTCTCCCTGCCTCCCAGCCTGTTCTTAGAACCTGGTAGCCCCTAAAACTAGAAGACTGGGCCTTTGATAATGCAACTCAAAGCAAGAACAAACAGGGACTCAGCGTAATGAACACTCAAGAGACACGCTATGAGGAAGCTGGTCCTAGCCATGCACCCCCAGGCCAGACAACAGCGAGCAAGTCTCCCTTTCCTGCGGAGGATTGAAGCCCTTTCCTCCTTCTTCTAGCCCCAGCTGGCACAACCCTGAATGAAGCTGAATGACAGATGGACTCACGGGGAAGAAGAGGTTGGGCCTTCCGTGGGGAGAACAAAAGAGATCAAGGGACTGAGGGGCCAGGGGAGGAAGAAAAGACAAAAGATCCAAACAGGAAATCCGAGTGCACCGAGGAGGGAGAAGCATCGTGGAGCAGCCCCAGTGTCTAGAAAGAAAATCTGGGAAATGGGTTGGATCCCACTGAGGACCCACCTCCAAACCCTACCCCTGGGGACCACTTTGCAGCAGCAAGGAAGGCCAGGTACCTTCCTTCCAAGGCCCCATGCATGTGTTTGAGAAACATCTCTGTGGACTGGACTCTACTACTCCTCCCCCCCCCACCCAGTATTAAGGGTGGAGGACAGAAATCACAAGTGGGATGGCACCAAATCCACCTCCCTGCAACTTCCTCATATTTGTAGTGTTGCTACAAGGTCATCTGTCCAATGCCCCCGTTTTACACTTAAGGACTCTGAGGCCCCATGGGGGTAGGGCGGGGTGCAGAGACTGTGCACCCTTGGGTAACCTAAGAGATTGCACCAGATGACCTCTAAGACTGTGATCCGAGTGACTTGCTCAAGGCCACCCACACAGCTGATTAGGCTGGAGCCAGGACCACCACCCAGCTCAGACCACGGCCCCACGGAGCCGCCCACTAAAACTTTGGTTATAACTCGTCCACCACTCTATCCGGCTCAGGGTCTGACGTACACCAGGCATCAACAGGTATTTGTTTTCAGAAATGAATTCTTATCCACGACAGTCACACCCAGGGAACTTCTTAAACCACCAGGTTCTCAAATGCTGCTGTAACATGTTTCTTTCTATTTAAAAAAAAAAATAAGTCAGGGGCACCTGGCTGCCTCGGTCAGTAGAGCGGGCGACTCTTGATCTCAGGGTCGTGAGTTTGAGCCCCGTGCTGGGTGGAGAGCTTACTTATATACATACATACATACATACATAAAACGATTCTGTGACATTATAAATAAATGTGATGATTCTGTGGCCTTTTAAATAAATAAATAAATAAATCATAAATAAATAAATAATCGTGGTGACCAAGAGAATGCTAAAAGAGTTTGGGGATTTGAATGCTAGGCCCCCACTGGTGGACTGACTTGTCCCTGTGCACAGAGGTGCACAAAGGGATCTCAATTCGTGCAGGGGCCGAAGGGCCCCGGTGGCTCAAATCACGACTTCACATTAAACCCAGCAGGGTGAAGGCTCTGATGGGTTACGGCTGTCCTCAGTCTCCCCTGCTCCAGGTTAACCATCCTCAGCCATATGTCATGCTCGGCAGCCCCTGGCCACCTGGGCCTCCCTTCGGGAAAGCGCCAGGCTGGCACAGCTTCTCGTAGCTCCCCTGCGGCTCCTTCCCTCCCTGCCTCACCCTAAGTCACAGCTATCATTCCCCAGCCTCTTTCGCTCAAGCCTATCCTGTCTGCACAGCCTATTTTTTGACCCAAATGCCATTTACTCATATTTATTCGTTATTTTTTCAACAAAATGTGATCGAGCACCCCCTGTGTGCCAGGGCCTGCACTGAGAGTTAAGA
Source organism: Leptonychotes weddellii (assembly GCF_054177405.1). NCBI lineage: Eukaryota > Metazoa > Chordata > Mammalia > Carnivora > Phocidae > Leptonychotes > Leptonychotes weddellii. Next base: position 11,701 of record NW_027976757.1, read on the forward strand.
ATTTAGCAAAGGGCAAAGCCCAGCCCTTGCACCAAGAGCGCTCAGAGTCTTATGGAGAAAGAGACACGGAACAGGTCATTGGACAATATTTCATTGCTATTACAACAAGGAGAGAAAAGTATAGGGCAGGAGAGAGGCCTAACCTAGCTTATCCCCTAATTTATTCTCGAAAGTGCCAGGAACACTCCCACCTCAGAGCCTTTGCGCTTGCTCTTCCCTCTTCCAGGAATGCTCCTCCCCAGCTACCCACAGGGCTAAAAGTCGCCTTAACCCAAAATTGCAACCCTGGGGCCATCCCTCCTCTGACACTTTTTGTCTCTTTCTCTGCTTTCCTTCTTTCACCAGCCACTGCCTAACACAGCACGTCCTTCACCTACTCATTTTGCTCGTCAGTGTCCCTGCAGGAGAATGTGAGCCCCATGAGGGCAGACATTTGGTCCCTTTGCTCTCTTGTATATCCTCTGCACTTAGGTCAGTGCCTGGCAGACAGGAGGTTGGCAAGAAGTATCTTTTGAAGTTGAAAATAGAGCTACCATATGATCCAGCAATTGCACTACTGGGTTTTTACCCCAAAGATACAAAAGTAGGGATCCGAA
>NW_027976758.1:0-1099 GCF_054177405.1 Leptonychotes weddellii
CTGACCTTAGGGGGAAAGCTCTCAGTTTTTCCCCATTGAGAATGATATTCGCTGTGGGTTTTTCGTAGATGGCTTTTATGATAGTGAGGTATGTACCCTCTATCCCTATACTCTGAAGAGTTTTGATCAAGAAAGAATGCTGTACTTTGTCAAATGCTTTTTCTGCATCTATTGAGAGGATCATATGGTTCTTGTTCTTTCTTTTATTAATGTATTGTATCACATTGATTGATTTGTGGATGTTGAACCAACCTTGCAGCCCAGGGATAAATCCCACTTGGTCGTGGTGAATAATCCTTTTAATGTACTGTTGGATCCTATTGGCTAGTATTTTGGTGAGAATTTTTGCATCCGTGTTCATCAAGGATATTGGTCTGTAATTCTCCTTTTCGATGGGGTCTTTGTCTGGTTTGGGGATCGAGGTAATGGTGGCCTCGTAAAACGAGTTTGGAAGTTTACCTTCCATTTCTATTTTTTGGAACAGGTTCGGAAGAATAGGTATTAATTCTTTAAATGATTGGTAGAATTTCCCTGGGAAACCATCTGGCCCTGGGCTTTTGTTTGTTGGGAGATTTTTGATGACTGCTTCAATTTCCTTAGTGGTTATGGGTCTGTTCCGGTTTTCTATTTCTTCCTGGCTCAGTTTTGGTAGTTGATACATCTCTAGGAATGCATCCATTTCTTGCAGATTATCTAATTTGCTGGCATATAGTTGCTCATAATATGTTTTTATAATTGTTTGTATTTCTTTGGTGTTGGTTGTGATCTCTCCTCTTTCACTCATGATTTTATTTATTTGGGTCATTTCTCTTCTCTTTTTGATAAGTCTGGCCAGGGATTTATCAGTCTTCTTAATTCTTTCAAAGAACCACCTCCTAGTTTCATTGATCTATTCTACTATTCTTTTGGTTTCTATTTCATTGATTTCTGCTCTGATCTTTATTATTTCTCTTCTCCTGCTGGGTTTAGGCTTTATTTGCTGTTCTTTCTCCAGCTCCTTTAGGTGTAGGGTTAGGTTGTGTATTTGAGACCTTTCTTGTTTCTTGAGAAAGGCTTGTATTGCTATATACTTTCCTCTTAGGACTGCCTTTGCTGCATC
>NW_027976759.1:0-205 GCF_054177405.1 Leptonychotes weddellii
TTTATTAAAAAAAAATAGTATAACTGAACCCATGAATTTGAGTTTGAAAGTGGTACAACAAATGCATGCAAGTTCTCCAATACTCAGACACATCAGTAAAGTATGCGGGAAAAGGTGATAAAAGCTAAATTCGGCATTTAAAAAGCAGATTAAGGGAGCCGGAATAGTGCTCTGCCTTGTAAATGCATCAGCCCAGGGGCACTAT
>NW_027976760.1:0-205 GCF_054177405.1 Leptonychotes weddellii
ACCAGACTGTCAACCCAGCAGAGTTGGATAGCCTCACCTGTGGCTGCCTTCTCCTGGAGAGCTTATGTTGACCCAGTGTAAAATGAAAACTCCTGTTTTGTGACTCATGATAGGGATATCTTAGAATCTGTTTCCTAGTAACTGTCAGTCTTGGATCTAGATAAAGTCCTACAGCAGACCAACCACCTCCTGACAATGCCAGTTA
>NW_027976761.1:0-205 GCF_054177405.1 Leptonychotes weddellii
AGCACTGGGTGTTGTGCACGAACAATGAATCATGGAACACTTCATCTAGAACTAATGATGTAATGTATGGGGATTAACATAAGAATAAAAAAAAATTAAAAACACAGCATTAATAAAAATTTGTTAGCAAATTGAATTAACCATTGATTCTACATATTGATAATACCAGTTTCGTATTAAGGTCAAAAAAATCCTCAACTCTAAC
>NW_027976762.1:0-205 GCF_054177405.1 Leptonychotes weddellii
AATCATAAAAAAAAAAGTGGATTCTCACAGTCAAACCTGTGTTGTTCAAGTGTCAACAGTATTACAGAAAATCTGGAAAAAATACATTAACATTTAAAGCAGAAAGTATGAATCACACCAGTAAAATTTCAAAACACCACTGTTAACATTTTGTTTCTATGCTTTTTTAAAAAAAGATAGGTGGAATTACAATGTGCACATAATA
>NW_027976763.1:0-205 GCF_054177405.1 Leptonychotes weddellii
TTCTCACAGCAATAGTTTTTAGGGGTCTTGGGTCTGCTTCATTTTTATATATTCATAAGCATTTAATAATTTTGGATGTTACTCTCTATTGCGTTTTACTGAATTTCATTTTCTCACTACTAATTGTCCCTGCAGAGAGATACAATAGATTGTGAAATCAACTTATTTAAGGTATAATTTAGGTACAATAGACTGCATGTCTTTA
>NW_027976764.1:0-205 GCF_054177405.1 Leptonychotes weddellii
TCCAGGGAAGGAGATGCGCTGTATCTGCAAGAGGTGGGGAACAGGAAAACTGTGTATAGGAGAGGTGGGTTGTTAACAGAAGAGACGACTCGAATGTGTTTAAATGCTGATGGCTGGGAGTCATTAATGATTATGTTATTGGAGAATGGAGAGATGGCATATATGATAGGGTCACAGCCCTTGGAAGGCTACAGGGGTGAAGAGT
>NW_027976765.1:0-205 GCF_054177405.1 Leptonychotes weddellii
AAAATGAAAAAAAAAAAAAGATTGTAGCCATAGTTTCTGGAGAAGAGAAAAATACTTTAAGGATAATCTAGTCATTTTTCCTGTTGTAAATGGAAGACACCCATATCCTCAAGTCCCGAAGTCCCACAGCTGTTTACAGGGCTAAGTTTCAAGCCCTAGACCTCTGGCTCCCGATTCAGATTCTTCCCATGATCCTCAGGGTTTT
>NW_027976766.1:0-205 GCF_054177405.1 Leptonychotes weddellii
GGAGAGCCTGGACACAGACAAGTTGGCACAGATGCAGTTCTCAATGACATTTTTCCCACAATAATGGAGCTGGGCAGAGAGAATGGGGACAGGTGAAAGCAGCAAAGTATTCCGAGCCACAATGAAAGCACTAGCTTTGACCACGAATTGGTTAGTGATGATGGTTGGATATTGTAGTGGGTGGCAGATGGCCGCATGGTGGTCA